>NW_014569491.1:0-44407 GCF_000743755.1 Blastocystis sp. subtype 4 | reverse complement strand
GCTCAGCATCCGTGCTGCTGCTATTGCTGCTGAGAAGGCCAAGAAGAATTAGATGTGAACGAATTCTGGGTTCTGTCGTCATGAGTGGATTGTTTGTTGAAAAGAATCCTTTGCAATGTATCACAACAAACAGTGAACTTGCTAAAAGCTAAAGAAAGAATATGGCGACCCTGATGAAGATTGGCTTTCCCGTTCCTGTGCATCCTTATTCTACTCATTACCAACACGAACAGCATTGTACTTCTTTAAAAACTAAAAATGTTCTATTCAAACACTCATCTAGCGACAAAATCGAAGCTACATTCTCACAACGGTAACAGTAATTTGGAGCTGACCACACTGTTACTAGATTATGGTGTGAGAACATATACTGAAATCCCTGTTGGACCATCTGATGGGCTCGACAGACCAATTCGAGTCCATTCGTTTCAGTAAACTGATTCACAGGCTCTTCTCCGAAGACATAGCCAGCTCCTCGAGATGACTCCTGGAATCCTTCTACATATTCAGGATCAGACCATAACAGATCGCAGAGACTTCCACTTGCAGGCACTTCTTGCATACGATTCAATGTTCGGATCTATGAATTATTGCTCTTCTATTCCATCACTTGATCAATGGTAGAAATATAAGGAGACAATCCCCCGTGGATACAGAGAATCTTACCATCCACAATCTACTCCTCATTATTCCATCAAACTCCAACTGCTGCTATTCCTAAATAGTCAAAAACGTCAGTGCACCATTCCCATGGCTCCGAACACTGATACTTGCTAATTATCTCAAAGTAGAAGCCATAGACCCGAGTAATCTCTCTTGTTTCGTGGTTACCTCGAAGGAGAGTAATACGATCGGGGTAGCTATCATCAGCCTCCGAACGAAGTCCTACCATAGTTTTAGACTTAGAAGGTACTGAAACACCTCACAACCTGCGTATCCTCGGTCTACGTAGTCTCCCTACACTAATAACGGATTACCAAACATCACCATAAAGATGTAATTCTTATCAGGAACCTCTCCTCCCGTTCGGAAGAGTTCGAGTAAATCACTGTATTGTCCATGTATATCTCCACAAATCTTGGATATCAAATAGAAACACGTAAACTACATTCACTGGACTACTTACAGGCTGGACAGTATTTTCCTCTATGAGAACCTCCTTTACCTAGACGAATCACAAAAACGCAAAGTGCTTACACAATCACATAACTGTTTCAACATTGGCATTGGCAGATAGCCATGTTCCCGAATATATGATAAAAACTCCATTGCGCTGGCTAGTCTAAATGCATTCAAACACAGTCCAATTCCTTTCTACTTTGAAATACTGCTTTAAGGCGATTTGACTAGTATGTGAATAATCACACGCTGAAGAAAGGAGTGCTTTCAATGAATAACGACAGATTCCAAAAATCGGCCACATTCTGGATGATCGTCGTGTTCGTGTCAAAGTCCTTCAAAACACTGTACATGAGATAAACTTATTGTTTCAAAGAATGGACATCCGACTGAACAATAATGAGTTATGGTGTCTGTAAACACACAAAACGTTACATGGGGATAGAGAACACCACATCTAACAACTGGTTAACATCGAGAGTCACCACTCCTCTTCGCTGAGGATCATACTGTTGCATTTTAGACAGAACAATTTGAATGACAGAACAAGCCTTTATGAAGCCGTCAAGGTCAAGAAAACCAGCACGGTTCTGATCAAGATTGGTGAAGATGAGAGTGATGATCTGTTGGTTGAACTGATAACCCAATTTCACCATAGCATGATTAAATTCGTTAAACTCCATTCGACCAGAACGATCAGAGTCAAAGAACTGGAAGACACTCTTCAAATAAGTTCATTCAATTATAATACGATCCACTGATTAATCTCTTGCAGAATAGAATTAAACTCGTTGAAGTTAATAGAACCGCTGCGATCCTTGTCATGCTTGAGAATCAATTGACTGCATATATCCATGGAGAGGAAGATACCTGTTTTCTCGAAGGCATCATGCATTTGTCTGCAATTAATCTCTGGCCTAGCTTCTTATGCAAATCCACAAAAAAACACTGGCCCGAAGCAACAAACTGGAATGCTGTGTAGGGATCCATCGGAGCTCCAGTAGGTTGTGGTACTTGGGCAGGAGAAGGCTGTACATCCACTACAGTGTAAAAATGGAACTGAAACTCACCGCTAATATACTTATTGCACATTGGACACTACATGTCAAATCAAGTCATAATGGTTACATTGAAAGCCTTGGTCCCCGGATTTAAACGTAGTTGAGCTTTACAATAAGGACAAACGATATCCATGTTTAAAAAAAGAATGAATGGACGAGTTAAAAACATATCCTTACTGAAACCATTCAAATTATTGGCAATGGCACATGGTTGCATAACTAGAGACGCTTCTTGTAATCCAAGGATCAGAAGTGTAGATGGTTTTAACAATATGTTTAGCGATGCATCTATCAAGTGTCAATACATTATCTCGCAAGTTAAAATGCCTCAATTATTAATAACTCAGGAGAATAAACAAAATAATCAGAATTGCGGGGAATCTTGAATATCATTGGATTTTTCGATGTCATTATGACGTAGTCACTTTGGTCATCCTTGTCACACCTTTTCTGCCATTTATTTTTGTTCTTTGGAGTTTATAACATGCAGAGCATTCGCAATCGTTACCGAACATCTGATATCCATGACGTTATGGAGATTGTTCGCAATCCCAACTGTGAGTTTGATCCAGAACCATCCACATTACCTGCAGTAGGCGATTTTGGATTGATGTATAATGGTTTCAGGAGTTTACAAAGATCTGTAAAGAGCATGGCGATGTTCTTGCCATTGTGGACAAGGATGATCACAAGTATACTTACTCCCAGTACTATGAGGAATCTGTGAAGTATGTCCGATCTATTAAATGAATGGGTAGATTTGCCAAGTCTTGTATCAAGGCGGGTCTGAAACCGCAGGAAGTGGTTGGTGCCATTGGATTTAACTCTGCTGAGTACTTTTTTATGCTACAGGGTTCATGGCTTGCTGGAGGTGTTCCTGCTGGTATCTACACTACCAATTCACCCGATGCCTGTTATTACGTCCTTCATCATTCCGAAGCCAAAATATGCATTTGTCAAGGAGGAAAGAATGCTGTAAAGATTGCCTCTATTCGTGACAGTCTTCCTAATCTTAAGTATATTGTTGTTTATTGGCCCGATGAGGGAATGCCAGAGGTGGAGAAGAAGGAAGGTGTTGCTCAGATTATGAAGTGGGATGAGTGGATGCAGTTCGGATCTGACATTCCTACTAGTTCGGTGGAGAAACGAACGAAGGATGTGAAGCCTGGGAACTGTGCCACATTGATCTATACTTCAGGAACTACAGTAGGTGAGAGAGAGATGAATGATTTGTAGGGAAATCCTAAGGCAGTGATGTGTTCACATGATGGATGTGTGTACAACGTGAAAAATACTCCTTGGTACATACACTGTGATCAGGCAGAGAATCGTTTTGTTTCATATCTCCCTATGAATCATATCGCTGCTCAGTTTGTGGACACCATGTTACCTGTGTTCAGTCCTATCACAATGTATATTGCTCGTCCTGATGCTCTTCGAGGCACATTAGTGGGAACACTACGAAAAGCCCGTCCTACTTTCTTTGTAGGTGTTCCCCGAGTCTGGGAGAAGTTTGCTGAGTCATTGAAGACTACATTTGCTTCCAGTGGTGTAGGAGTCAATTAGAGAGAATAAGCATTAGTATATCAAGAGTTGGTTGATTGACTGGTGTCGTTCGATTGGCTCAACAGCCTGTCAATCTCGTCAGTATGGAAGCAAACCTTATTATCCATACTTCTATTCGTTAGCAAAGTGGTTGCTATTTGATCCTATTAAAGAGAAACTGGGACTTGATCAGTATTGAATCCAAGTGTGATGTGAATGATAGATGTCGATGCTTTGCTGTTTCTGCTGCTCCTATAACAGAAGATACACTCAATTTCTTTGCCTCTCTGGAGATTCCGATTCATGATGTCCTCGGTCAAAGTGAAGGAACGGCTCCTCTCTGCTTCAATACTGATACTAATCAAGAATGGAAAATGATGACTACAGGAAGACCGATGAGAGGTATTTTAGCTCGTGTTGACCCTGATACAAATGAGGTCCAGTTCAAGGGTCGTATTATCATGATGGGATACATGAAGATGCCTGCAGAGACAGCTGCAACGATTGATGAGGATGGATGGTTGCACACTGGAGATCAGGCTGTGATTGATGAGGATGGATTTGTGCGAATCACAGGTCGTCTGAAGGAACTGATCGTAACGGCTGGAGGTGAAAATGTATCACCTGTTCCAATCGAGAATAAGATCATGGAATTATGTTCTTTGATTGCGAACTGTGTGGTTGTTGGAGACAAGCGCAAATTCCTCTCTTGTCTAATATCACTAAAAACAGAAGTGGATCCTCTGACTGGAGAGCCTACACAAACCTTACTACCTACAGTAGTGGATGCGTTGAAAATGAAAGGCACCAATGTAAAAACACTTCAAGAAGCTCGCAATGACCCTGTTGTAAAGGCGATTATTGATGAAGCTGTAGCGGGATACAACAAGGTAGCTGTATCTCGTGCTCAGGAAATCCGGAAATGGTATTTGATGGAACGTGATTTATCTTTGGGTCATGGTGAGTTGACAGCCACATTGAAGATGAAGAGAAATGTGGTGCATGAGCACTATTCTAAAGAAATTGACTCCCTTTATCAGTAATATTGTTTAGTCTAAGGGTTTGTTACAAATAAGAGAATACTCAATAGATTGCGCAAAAGGAACACACAGAGGGAAATTCCGAGTCTTTGAATAGTACCGTGAACTAACATTCATAAACGTAATATCATTGAAAGGCACTCCATCTATCCACATATCACAGTACTGATCAAATGTCACCATCAACTTCGATACATCACAGCTGAACCATTCGTTCGCATTTTGATCATCACTACCCACATCTGTTAGCATATACCGTCCTGTCAAAGTTTTGCGCTTCTTATTGGAGAGCATACTCAGGGCTGAACCTACTTCCATTCGGAACGTAGCCTCTGTATTCAATTCACTTTCTGGTGAACGTTGCAGCACAAGACCCACCAACAGATCCTTGCTCTTGACTGTGATTTGCTTGCTGTCAGCATCTACTAACCAATAGTCCAGTAGTCCCTTCAACTCTGGTACATCTAGAGGTCGTGATGGTATGACGGGCAACGATGCGATATCTGTTGGAGGAACCGAACTCAAGAAAGCCTTGTAGCTGAGTGGAGTGAAGGTCACAGGTGCCGTAGCAACTGAGGCCAAGAAAGGAATCTTCAACTTCTGAGCACCTCCATTGTCAGGACTCAGCAATCGTAATAAGGAAGCTTCCTCACTATCCTCTCCTGTATACTGTACATTGATCTCATTGACACCTAGTCGCTTACTGGATACTTGTGCTGTAAGGAGTGACATCATTAGTTGATTGAGTTGGACAAGATCGATAGTAGGAGAAGCCAGAACTCGTGCTAATGCGACCAGTATCTGTCGATAGGATGTAGAATAAGAAGTGAGAAGACTTGTGACAGTGCAAGTAAGACCTATAATGAGAAAGAGAGAATGGAGATACAGAGAGGAACAAATTCGATTGAAATAACATCATTAGGATGATCCAACGAGAGTAAGAGATACGATACTAACAAATACCAGGAAAATTTGTCATTCCCGAAATAGTAAATACGGAGAGGTTCGAGATCGTGTTCTGTTAGACTAAAGTTAAGAAGCAAATCAGATACTACTGATCCGAATATACAGAATAGAGAATTGGAAGAAGTTGTGGACATTCATTACCTTTGAGAGCATGAATCCACACATCAAGTTGATCTGCTTTTAGTCCCTTCATCATTATTGTTCCCTCTTGTGTAGAGTGATCTACTAAAATCACAATGGGTCTGTAACTATCTCGTTCACTCCACTTTCGATACTCTGTTTCCATATCTGGATTTCCTAATGGTGGTCGTTTTGGTTCTATGGCGAAACTGGGGAAATCGCAACTAGCATCTCGGGAGGAAGTTCTGCTCTCATCGCTCCCATTGTTGCTCTGGGGACGGAGGAGTCGATGTCGTTCCCGAGGTCTGCTTGGAGACACTACGCCACTCTCCTCACTCACTGATTCGGATACACTGGATCGAAGATTTAGGGTTGGTGTGCCTATTTGGGGACGATCGGGATCTTGGAGAGCTTCAGACTGCAATGATGGATGGGAATGGGATACATGAGGAGCACTGTTGCCACTTCCACTGGAAAAAATGTTGCGGAGTTGTCGACCAATCCGTGCAAATCCAGTGGGATTCTCAATATCTGAACTCTAGACATGACGAAGATCCTACATCCTCACATCTACTTCATCGGAATTATCGGAAGAGTCTCCATCTTCCTGTTCATCCAGATATACAGAGCGAATTTGAACTTTTAAACGCCCTATCGGGTTCTTCTCGGATACATGCCATTCGTAAAGTGTCAATGTTCCATCAAAATCATTTTGAACGACCTGCTGCATGCTGACAAGAGCGGCAGCGATGGATCGGTGTCGAGAGAAGGTTTTGGCTCGCGTATTCTCTACAGCAAAGCGCAGGATAGGGTCTCTGTGAATTTTGACATTATGTGAATAGAACAACTTGAACTCGCCATTTACCTCGATTTTGCATGGTTCTCCGTTGTTGGCATAAAACCGTTGGGTTACTAACTTCTTCTTTCTCTTATTTTCCATACTCATAGTAATGAGGATCTCTGGAGTCGATTCAAATGGCCGAATAAACTCCAAGGACTCAATTCGAATCATGGCACAACGTCGGACAGAACTCATAGCATTCTCATTTTCCATTTCCTTTGAATACGTTGGTTGAATCGAATGTAACGGATCCATCCCACTAATATCTTTTAGGAAGTATTATAGACACAGTAAAGTTCAAATATAGCTTGGATTCTATGTTGGTATAGAGGGATGATACAACCGCGAGGATCGTTAAAAAACCGTTATTGTGAGTAGATCGTTTGGATATTGTTGAATCAATATCTTTACAATATGATAAGAGAGTGTAAACAAATAATCCACTCTACAAGTCTAAATCACTATTCCAATTCCATGACTCAAATAATCCCTCTGCTAATGGGTCATAATCCTCTGTAAACTGTTTGTAATTTGATAGAATTCTCTTCTCCACTATTGACATCTTCTGATAATCTTCTTCTGTTTCGTGGTCATATCTAATCAGGAACACTCTACTACTAGTACTACCCCATCAAATGAGCAATTCCATGAGCATAGAGAATCCGGAACTGATTGTCGACATTAATATCTGATTGTTAGTAAGATGAAAAAATAATACTCTCCTGTTTGCAATAATCAAGAACAAAGGGAGTAGAGATGAAGATGTTACCCAGAAACTTTGTCTATATTGTAAATACATCTAGTTTCTACGGGACAACTAGTAGGATCAATGATTCCCTAGACGAGGAGCCCTTTTATCGTTTCCCTACTTTATATTCTGGGAACGAAAGAATATCTGTAGAAGAATGTTTATGACGATATTTGGAGTTCAACTTTGTCATGTAAGAATCATCAATATAAGAGACCGTTATATCCCTATTCGTGAGTTGCACAAAGCAATTTTACCAATTCTTGAATCCAGCTGCGACAATCATTCCATAGATGGTTTTTGCGGTTTCAAGTCTCTTAAACTTCATTAGAGACTGACAGTTGTGAAACAGCAACATTATGAACCAACAGATGGAGTCAATAAGAATAATAGCTCACTCTAGATGAGGGATTTGTATTCAGTATTAAAGAGTGTTGCTATTGTTGGTGTTGCTCTTGGAGCCGCTGCTCTCGTCTACTATAGTACGCGTGATGAACCAGAAGTACTTTTAAATGATTGAAATTGATTTCCATTAGGAAGAAGAGGACAAGAAACCTACTTCTATGGAAGAAGAGAAGAAGCCTGAAGAAGAAAAGCAGAGTTGCTTTATTCTTTAAGAATTGATATCTAGTCCTTGATGAAGACGAAACCATTTCGTTAATTAATGAAGTGTCTGATACGATGCTGATTGTCTTTGTAAGATTAAACTGGAGAAATTACTTGAAGCAACATCTAGGCAGGATGGCTGTGGACATGGCGCGTGATGGAAAGGCAGAAGAAGAGATTTGGAGTTCCATAGCAGAGAGATTCAAGAGTACAATGGCTGTTGTTGAAAAGCAAGTCACTCTATACACATTTTGTGACTCATAGACATGTGAACTTCATAGTGTTTCTTTGGATGTCTACCGTAAGAGTTTTGAAAAGTATTCATCGGAGGCGAGTATTCGATTTAAGAATGCTTGTTATCCCTGTCGATTCTTATTGAGTCGCATCGAGAATACAGAACTCGAGAAACCCGAAATTCCAGAGTCATTGACTGTAAATCGTGTTCTCATTTTGAACCAAGCAATTATTGAGCTTAGTTGTCGTTGCATGGATCGTATCAAGGCTTTATTATGTGGAGAAATGAATGTTGATGAAGAGACACTGAAGAAGAATGTTTCTGAAAGTGAGAGTTTGAAGGAGCAAGTCTTTGATTTGGTTGTTGATGCTGAGAAAGGAAGCAAGAAAAAGATTTTGGAGGATGAGGGAGTGGAGGAATCTGATATGATCATATGTGGTCTTCTTTACAAGGATGATGAAGTCTATGAGGCGAAGATGCAAGAATTATCCGATATTCGTATTGCCAAACTTGCCGAATTGGGGTTATCTAGTTAGTTCCTTTTGTTGTTTGTTGAGGAAAAAGGAGGGATCCTTTTCTACGGTTTTGTGAACCGTACACAATTCTTCTATTTTACTTTTTTAATGAATTCTGAATCTGTATATATTATTCCCGAGTACTCGGTGCCTCAGAAAGCTGGGCAAGATTACTCTTCGACTCCTTGTCCGGTCACTGAGAATCAGCGTTCTATGGAAGTGAATCTTGTATCATATTCTGTTCAAACAGCTCAACAACCAGTAAAGCCAAATTCTATGTCTATGAAACCTATATCCGTGGAGATTGCTCCTATTAAAGTAGCCGAAGCAGGCTCTCAGCTATGTCAAGTTGTTCCACCTCCTCAGTCCTATTCCGTCCCTATCCAAATGGGTGTTCAACCCCCTCTTCAATCCTCTTCGATCCCAATGAATGTTCAACCCTATTCGGTTCCTATCCCAATGGGTGTTCAACCACCTCCTCAACCTGAATACGTTCATCCACAACCTTCTTTTCTTCCTTCATCGCAATATCGGCATGAAGCCGGAGTAACACCGCAATATATTCCTCAGCCGCAGTATGTACCATCTTTCTTACCCCCTGGTAATAATGTGTCTCGTTACCTTCCTCCTGGTTTCCAGAATACTGTTCAGTGTCCTCGTTGCAATGCATCTCTGTCCGTTCCTTTAGGTGCTCTTCATTTTCTGTGTCCTTGCGGTCAATTACTAGTAAATCCGCAAGTGAAGGCCGGGTATGTTCCTCCTCATTAACCTGTACTATTTGTTTCCAGATTTTTGACTCTGTTTGTTTGGAATTCACGTTTTAGGCGCCTCCGAATTGGCGGCTTTTAGCCTTCCCTCCTTTTCCATACTATTCCTTTTTTCCTCTTCTCCCCTTTCATTTTATGTCAGCTCCATTTTCTTGCGTGAACAGCTGTACTGTTCAACCAAAGATAAATGATCGGGACGATGCTTGGCCTATTCCTCTTCAAATCAGTCATTCTTCACGTTCATATGAAGATAAAGAAAACCAACCTTCTCGAGATATCCTGCTACATCAACACATGGGATTCAAGTATATGACGGAGGATGTTGTAGAGAAGCACACTTATCGGAAGCAGCAGCCAGTTTCGGTAACACAGGCTTCTGACCTCGCCCATTGCAGTACAGAAATGTAGCGGAACTCACTTGGTATCAGTTTTAGACAAACAACGTCTCTTCTTCCAACACAAGAAACGGATGTGCTTATTCATGATCAGTCTCAGGAGCTTAGTCCTAGTTCGGTAACTGTATCTGGAGATTCACAGGACAGCCAAACATTTTCCCAGGTAATCTACATAGCGTATATTTGCCGCCCACATGTGATTCGTAGTCAGTGCAACGAAGATTCTTCGCTACTATACTCGAACACTAGTTTGCGAGCAGTTCGTTTGGTTCCGGTAGAGAATGGAGGGAAAGTGTCATTGATAGAATCGGCATTATCTTAACGGAAATATCGTTACTATTCGAGGTTGCAGTCCAAAGAGATCGCATGCAGGACTCCTCCACTTGTACTCCCTGTAACTTTTCACTTTTGGTTCAAGTATGTGTTTTCACAAACAACCAACAATAAAGAACTCGTGGAATGAATCAGGAATTTGTTTCGTTTGATGGCTCGCATCACATCTGTCTCTGATATCCGATCCTCTTCCTCAGTTTCATGCAACTGATGCTCTCGCTTACAGCATCGAACCACATACTCCAAATACTCCTACTCTTGAATCGTTCCTCTCACACCCACTTTTAGAGCCAGTGATAATCGTTCCAACACTTCTCCATTCACACTCACATTTCGTACGATCTGTTGCCGAGAGAGAAGATCCCGGATGTTGTCAGCCATAACGATGGTTCTCAACCGCTTCTCCTTCTCTTCCATTGCTCCTACCTCCATCCTACGATGCATTTGATAAGACGAATCGTTCTGGAGATGCTACAAAGAAAACACTCACCCATTCATACCTTCACCAGTTCTCGGTAATCATCACACTCCACCACATCGTTTTCAAGACTTACAGGGATAATGCGCAAGTACCCTGTGTGGGACTCCGCCTCCTCCGTCTCACTGGTATAAAAGAGACTGGTTGGCACTTCTACTAGATTATTCTCACTTCCTCTGGATTCTTCGCGATAATCACGGTTCATAGAAAAGTAGTTGAGGGATGCTACCAATCATTCTCTTTCATCGAATATACGAGAAAAGGAGGGCCCCATCATGCGATTTCGATTAAGCTCGATACACTTCCAACAGCCCTGCAATTGATATCCACAAACAGAACTACAGCACAAGTATTGAAGTGATTCTGGAAGGCAGCTTTCTTCTCTTCTGGAAAGGCATCCCAGCTTGCCTTATATTTGGGGAACATTTCCGCTCTACATAAAAAAGTAAATCAAATCCCTCACTTTCCAAAGGTGGAGCAAAAGGTACACTGGGTAGGATCCTGATTGTGTAGAAAATGACCATACAGACAATATGAAAAGTGTTGTGAATGTATCAGACATGGCATTGGACCGTTCAGGGGACACGGCTTGAAACAATGATTTGCTAAACATGAGTTCATGAACATTTATCTACTGAATAATGTGTTGAATATATGATAATCCTTTTCTGAAATATTTCTGGACGTAAACTCGCAACTCTACACGTATTAGGCTTTCACGTTTCCTTTACACTTGAAAGCATAAAAAAATCATATATCCTCTTTTCATCTGGTAAAAGTCCAGCAGAGGATTTGTTTTTATATGCCTTCGCGATGTTGTTCAACTGGGGTACAGCTAGGATCTTCAATGTCATTCAAGCAATAAGAACTACAGAATTCACCTGCATCAGAAGAAAATGATTTGGAAAGCGACAGGAAAACGGTTTTGGATCAATTCTGGCGGAGACACTCAAAGAATCCAAGAAGATGTCAGCACTTCCAAGCCTAACAAGTTCTCCTTTGAATCTAATCACACTCCGAGATCAAGAAAAGAAGACACTTATTGAATTGCTGAATAAGGTGATTCTTTGTATTAGTGTATGATCCATAGATTGAGGGAGACAAATGTATCATTTTGGATCTGCAACTTAGCAAACCCTTGATGATGGTAACTCGAGATGCTTCAGTTCTGAAAGTCGGATTTGGAATTGGGATTTAAAGACTAGGAATGCGGAGTAAAAACATTTGTGAACCTGAATTCACCTGTCAGCTCGATTTCGGAGCCTAACACGATTTTCTTCGTGAAACCTTGCTGTAGCGCTATTAAAACAGTATCGTCAACGATTCACAAGTTCATAGAGGATGGAGTTGGTATGGATGGTGTAGGTGAGTTATAGATCAAATCGACATTCTACCTATTTTTATTTCCTTGTTTGACTCGAATCACTCGTGAAATGATGAAGGATACAGGAATTATCGATCTAGTGACCGTACTAGATACAAACATGGATTTGTATCCTCTAGATGACGATATTTTGTCTCTAGAGTGGTATTCTAGTTTCTCGTTGTGTTTTGGTGATAGTTTTGATTCATAGAGATCTACTTCTCAATAATGACTATACAAGTCTACAACTGATGGCAAATGCCTTGATGCGGATCCAATCTCTCTATGGTGTGATTCCTCATGTCACAGCCATCGGTGCCAATGCCACAGCAGTTGTTGAAATGATCTCTCAGAAACGTGTAGAGAGCAAGGAAAAGGAAAGTGACCTCCCTCCGGAGATTGACCGCTTGATCGTGATTGATCGTAGTATGGATCTGGTTACTCCCTTTGTGGTTCCTCTGACGTATGAGGGATTACTTGATGAAGTAGCAGGAATTGATTGTGGAGTTGTGACATTTCCTGAAAAGAACGGGAAAACGGAGAAAATGACGACAGTACGTTTGAATAACACAGATGCGTTCTTCCAGGAATTACGCGATGACAATATAGCAAAGGTGATTCGTGTTCTAAATGAGAAAGCCAAGCAAGTGAAAGGTGTGTGTGTGAATAGAAGGTGATTGATAGAGGAAGCAGACACACGTCCTATTGACAGTTCATCCAGCATCAGTGAGATTGCTGAGTTCAAACAGAAGTTGCCTGAAATTCTTCTCCGAAGAAAATTGTTGGAATGTCATTTGAATGTAGGCTTGTATGATGAATACTGAATGTAGCTTGTATCAGCTGTCACCAGTGTTACTAATGGAGATTCCTTCCATTCCCGTTGGGAGCAAGAGCATCGTATCCTCAGTGGTGATGGGTCTGTTCAAGAGATTGTTGATATGGGAGATCAAGATGTAAGTCTTCTCCTGAGAGATGATTTATAGGCTTCATTCTACTCTGTTTTGAAGTTGCTTGTTCTCCAGTGTCTGGTGAACAATGGGCTGCCTCCGAAGTCCTTTGATTCCATCCGAAGAGATCTCGTTCAGCTCTATGGATTTCAGAACATTCCTCTTCTAAATCATCTCCAGCAGTTGCGTAAGGAAAGAGTGGTCGTATGATTCATAGGTCTTCTGTTCCCTAAGGAAACAGCAGGGAACTTTTCTACACTCCGCTCCCGCATGCGATTGGTGCAGGATGGTGTGGATGGTCTGAGCAACCGGGATATGACGTATATCACTTCGGGATATGCTCCGTTGACAGGTCGACTGGTGCAGGCGATTTTAACTCAGGGGGGAGTATCACAAGGTAGGCTTGATTCATTGGGATGATGGGAAGAGATTCTGAAGATCCTGAACTCTCCTGTGAGAGAACTTAATCAGATTGTTTCTTGTCCACATCGAGATACTGGAATGCGAAAGAAAGTGGCATTGGTGGTGTTTGTAGGTGGAGCCACTTATACAGAAGTAGCTGCTATGCGTCAGTTGAAGTATCTGGAGGATTTTGGATACGAGGTGATGATGCTTGTCTCCAACTTGACAAACGGAACGAAGATTCTTCATGAAATGCAGGACGATTTGCCATCGATTCCTGTGCCTCCAAAACAGAATTCTTGTGTTTGTAACAAATACAACCACTTTTCATACTTGATAGAGTATCCACCTGTTGCTGGATCTTGCACCATCTTGAAATTGTCCACACTCATACCGAATTTACCCAGAATCTTATTACCCACTTCTTTCAATTTGCCGAGCATCTCCTGTTTCAACTTCTCGTTTCGCTCATCAATCCGTTTGGCGAGTTCTTGACGTTTGGAACGATAGCTGGTCATGCTCTTATCCAACTCGAGAATCTTGTCATAATCTGCAAGTGAATGTTATCCATCATTTTGACCAGCTAGACACTCGTCCAATTTATCTGTTTCTAAGTAGGCCTGAGAACGACGAATGTAGGCTTTTACATAGGAGGGATTATTCTGAATTGCTTGTGAAGCACTTTCGATTGCATCTTCATATTGTTTCTGTTGATAATATCACTTCTTTGTCCTACTAACTCAATCTGTGCAGCTGCCATATTCCCCATAAAAATAGCCTATCCAATCACATTAACAGAGGGTAATTACTCGATCTTTGTTATATTCATCCTCTAAGGGACAATAACGAAGACTCATCTTATAGCTTTGTACTGCAGAAGTGTAATCACCCTTTTTAAATAGTCTACAACTCATTACCAGTCCTAAATCCACACCTGTTACCTTCCTCTTTGAATTCGACAGCTTTATTCAAGTCACGTACAATTTCTTCATCTATAATTTCCTCGATTCGAATTCCACTCTCCTGTTCAGTTGTCTTCTCTTCCTCTACAGTTCATCGTATTATCTAGGTTCTACGGATTGGTTCACCCGTATCTTCACTCATCGAATAGTTTAATCCCAAAAGCAATGAGTCAATGTAGGAAGACCCATTCATCGATTCTCGCGGTTTTCATTAGAATTTAGCGATAACTTCATATCTCTTTTGGATTCCTTTGCAGCTACTCTCTAGGATGATCCGACGATTTTCTCGAGTATTATATCCGACAGGCAGATTTTTGGTACAGAATTCACGTCGATTGGCTTCTACTTCGGGAAGGCGGATAGTAAATTGCTCATTTATTCTCATTATTGCTAGAGTGTTGTTTCAATGGTTGGGCTAGCAGGAACTTTAGGAGGGTTTGTAGCCTATTCACTCTATTCGACTCCTCACATGATGGCTGAAGGCGAACCAGGTAGTGGTTGTGTTGAGAATAATATTTAGATTTAAAGAATCCTTCAGTAGATTGTCAGGATCCTGCTTGTCATGACAATCAAGAAATGTTTCATTTAGCTACAGAAGCAGTAAAACGTTGATTGTGAAATGCATAATTGACTTTGTAGGAAAGGCAGTAAAACAACCTGCTGCATTTACTCAAAAGGAAAGTGAATTCACAGTGAAGGACAAGAATGGAAAAATTCATGAGTGTCCTCCAAGTCGTGAATTGCTAGGTCGTCATTCTTGGACCCTTGTATTTCCTTTCATTTCCTATCATCTAGTTGCATTCGATTGCTGCGTATTATCCTGACAATCCGACAGAAGAGGACAAGAAGTACGCAAGAGAGTTTATTGAGAGTTTTGCACATCTGTATCCCTGCAGAGTGTGTGCTCAGCATTTGGAGAAGAGTTTAAAGAAGTATCCCCCAAAGTATGGATGGAAGATGGTTTTGAGTATAGTGTGAATTCGCGAAAGGAATTCATGATCTATTTGTGTACATTGCACAATATTGTGAATCGGACTTTGTTGAAACCCGTTTATCCTTGCAACATTGAACTGTTGGAGGAACGATGGAGAACAGGTTGTCCAGAATGTTGGTCTTCAGATTCTTCTCGAAAAATGACTTCCGAGGAATCGATGGAGTAAGTGTTATATAGAAAGGGCTTATGATTAGTTGCAAAGATATGCATAAGTTTGGAGTTAAAAGCCGTTTCTCTGTTTGTTTGATTACTATGAACATCCGTACGGTCTTTAGAGACCGTGAATCTGCATTTACCTTTGAATCTATGAGGATTCTAAATGAAAGGATTGGTTTCTCCAATCTTCTGGAAGATAAAATATCATTCTGCAAATCAAGATTTATTCCCGTGATTACCGCTTGACTCCTCAAAAGTGGAAACAATTGAATAGGTTCCATTATTTCTTTTGTTAGTGAATCCAAGGATGGATAAGCATATGCTTAACTTTGACTATAAGAACTGCACCCGCATTGTTTTTGGAAAGGGTCAGATTGCTCAGCTCCCCAAGCTTATCCCTAAGGATAAGAAGATTCTCTTCTGCTATGGAGGTGGTTCTATTAAACGTAATGGCGTGTATGATCAATGCATGACTGCTTTGGCTGGATACGATATCACCGAATTTAGTGGAATCGAGGCCAATCCTGATTATGAAACGCTGCTGAAGGCTATCAATCTGTTGCGAGAGAATGGTGCCGATAATTACTATGTCCTCTCTGTTGGTGGAGGTTCTGTGGCCGATGGATGCAAGTTGATCTGTGCTGCTGCTGTGTATGAGAAGAGTACCGATTACTACCAGGATATCTGTATTGATGGTGGTTCTAAGATTGAGAGAGCTCTTCCTCTGGGTGTCGTTTTGACTCTTCCTGCTACTGGTTCGGAGTCCAATGGAAATTCTGTCATTTCGTACAGAGCTAAGCATATGAAGTATGCTTTTGGTAGTGGCTTAGTGTATCCTCAGTTTGCTATTATGGATCCTGAGACCACCATGTCCCTTCCTGATCGCCAGACGATTAACGGAGTTGTCGACTCCTTTGTGCATGTTTGCGAGCAGTATGTCACTGACTGCCGTAATGCCGATGTCCAGGACCAGTATTGTGAGTCTCTATTGCGAGTGCTTGTTGAGAATGGTCTGAAGGTGAAGAAGGATCCCAAGAGTTATGATGCTCGTGCAAACATCATGTGGGCTGCCAACCAGGCTTTGAACTGCTGGGTATGTCAGGGAGTGCGTGAGGATTGGGCTACTCACATGGTTGGTCACGAGATCACTGCTTACACTGGAATGGATCATGGAGCAACTCTTGCTATTGTCCAGCCTAAGGTGTTCCGCTTCAACTTCGAGGCCAAGTACGAGAAGCTTGCTCAGTTGGGTGAGCGTGTGTTTGGCATTGTCGATGAGGACAAGAGAAAGGCTGCTGAAATGACAATTGAGCGTATCTGCAAGTTCTACTATGAGGAAATGGGTATTGCTTCGTCGATCAACCAGTATTTCGAGAAGGAGTACGACAAGAGCTGGGTTGAGGAGTGCTACACGAAGCTGAAGGCTTCAAATGTCCACTTTGGTGAGGATGCCAATATTGATGCCGCAGTAACTCGCGATATTCTGTATAAGTGTTTTTAAGAACTTACTTGTTTATTGAATCTATTGACACAAGCCCGAAATGAGATTCTTAAGGAAGCAAAGGCTTCTATTAGGGTAGAGATGGGGATTCTGGACCATCAATAGGGTTGTGGCAATTTCGGCTATTGTATTTGTTGTTGTGATTTCTACCTCGCTGCAGTTGATTCAGTTGGATCAGAGGAAGTGGTTTGGGGAACATGACCATTTTGTATTCGGAAGGAATAGTTTGGTTTGACGGACTTTCGTCATGAATAGGTTCGATTTTTATAACCAAAGAGAGTGAAGTTGAGAAGTCAGTTCTTGGTGAGTCTACACTACATAATGAAGAAGGCAATTCAATGGTAGATATGAATGAAATGAATGAATCGATAGAATATGCAGATGGCAACTCCTATTCCTGAGATGAGTCAAAAGCCTATATCTGTTGAACAGAGTGATGAGTGGACAACAGAAATTTTGTATCCAGTCTTTTCTGATGACATTATGGTGTTTCATGGATCTACCCTTGTTTCTACGATTCCTCCTCATCGCTGTAGATTTTTGGTGGAATATGAACCCTAGATTATGACGATGACATCCTTCCTTCCTATTCGTTTACCATTGTTTGTGCCCTACAGTATTCAGAGTTTTTCTATCTGTCCGTATTGAAAGAGATGTGGTTGAAGTAACAGATCTGTGGTTTGTGAGAGTCTAGTGAAATCGTGATTGCTGTATTTATTCCCGTTTCTACAGATCGATTTCAAGTGGAACAAGAGATTCTGGACCAACACTACCCTGATCGCATTCAGATAGTGACTCTTTTCCAGAGGTCTACAGACTCAACCCATTATCCGATTAACTACCTTCGAAACCTCGCCATATCAATGGTCCATACCTCTCATTACATGGTAATCGATTCTGGTGTGTTGCTGGAACGTCATTTAGCTCTCTTCCTTTCGGAGCTATCACCTCCGGAGCTAGGTCTGCAGTCTGTCTTGACGTTACCGCTGTTCTTTAGTACAAATGATGGAATACCTTCAGATTGTCGACAGAAAGAGATATGTCTGCGGGAGTATGTGAAAGATAGTTCTCTGATGTGAAGACAATGGAAATCGTTACCTAATACGAAGGAACAACTCCGGCAACTGCTCTATCGGAAGAAGGTTTCGTTGCGATCACCATCCTTAACTCATGTGATGATGGTCTATTAGTGTGACATCTAGAACTATATGCATGTTGACTGGTTCTTTATTCAAGCAGTTCATCATACGATCAATGTGACCTGCTTCGACAGTCTTCTTCAACAGCCATTTGTCTTTGTGAGAAATGCTCGAAGTACTCCTGTTTTTGATAGGCGTTTTGTGGATCAGCGATTCAATCGGATTCAATATGTTGAACATTTACGTCTTTTGGGTTATCAATTCCGTCTTTTGGTACATCCTTTTGGATTGGTCCTTTCGGGACCTTCGTATAGATGATAAGAAGATTTGAAAAATAGAATAGGTTCAATGTCTCCAGCGGTAGCTGAGAGTGAGAGACGAATGCGATTTTTGTTTACGCAGTGGTTTGATGAAGTGAAAGGGAGTCGAGTGAAGAACCGCACTCGAATTTGTAGCAATAGTGAAAAACAACAAAGGAATAGAATCACCATCAAGTTGATTCGTTCGATGTCTTGGAGCTGTTTGTTTCCAAAATGTCACAATTGTTGCCACCTATTCTTCCATTTGTAGGTACGTATTCAACGAGAGGAAGATGATGATGGTTAGACAATAAGAAAGTGGAATTGGACTTAGCGAAGAGTGTTGAGAAGAAGGAAATCCTTCTTTCTTCTAAGGTATGTTCATTAAGCGAGTTCTGACCCGAAGGTCGAAACGGCGATATCAATGATTCCAACCTCGTCTGTAATTGGTTTTCCAATCATGAATGGAGAGACATAGGATGAAAGATACATTTGTTCCCAATTATGTCTTCTTCTTTATGTTATCGTTTCGTGTTTGTTGGAAATGCAATGGGCTCTATCGCTCCTTTTTTGAACCAAATCTGTCAATTCTAAAAGAGATGAAAAGATACCTGACTGAATACAGAAGATGGGTCTTCTTGTATCATAACTAGAATTGGGTATTTCTGTCAGAGAATTGTCTGATAGATTTGTTTTCGTATTCTAGAGTATGTAGAGGGGGTGAATATGGTATTGATGGAATGAAGAGACTGGTGAACCAGTGGTTTGGGATTGAGCGAAAGAGTCTTATCCACATGTAGATGTCCACTGAAGTCGTTTGGAATGTTGTCAAGAATCACAGTGCTTACATGAAAAAGCAAAAGCAGGGATGCAAGATCACCATGTTCTCTACAGACAAGATGAATGTCCTGAATGCTTACACGTACCTTTTGAATGTTATGTGTTATGTCTAGTCCCAAGCATATGGGTATTTGCCAGAAGCGTGCTGTAGGTGTGAACTGCGAGGGAAAGCACATCATGATGAGCATCAAGTCCACAAAGCACACCACCAAGCCTTACAAGATGGCTCATAAGGCTCATGTGAAGCGTGCTGCTTCTGTCGCGAAGGAGGCAGGTTTTGGGAACATGGATTCATAGATAGGTGTCGAAGGGATCTTATCGTCCTTCTCTGGAGGCTGCTGCCGTGGCTCGTTATGAAGTCCTGGATAAGGCTCTTCGTCGTTCTCATTAAGTGAATCATCATTACGAGACAAATGCTAATGACTGGATTGTTTGTGAGAAGAAGTGATTCTCTTGATACAACAAGAATCATCTACAACAATAAAATTCTTCCAACAAACACGAAACAACCTCAATAATAGGTATTACGTTCGAGCCATCCCGCATCTCTCAATACCTGCTTGGTCTCTGCGTTAATCGTAACCTTCGATGTCTTTCTCATCAAGTACTTGCGAACTTCATCATATACAATAATAAGGATCAAATACGGCATTCCAATCAACCAGAATGAAAGAGGCAGAGGTCGTGTGCGTAACGCATTATTCAGAGGCGTGAAATAGAGAAGAAGTCCAGCTAGCATCAACTCAAACAACAGAGCACTGTTCATAGCATTATTCTTCATTCCCTGTTGGACGAGTGACAGCATGCGTGTTTTGCATATCAGCAAATCTGCTACCTGAACAATGATGATCGTTACCAAATAGGAAGTCTGAGCATATTGCAACGCTTCCTTTTGAACCATTCGGGAGGCAATATTCAAATATACAGTTCCATTCTCATGTGTTGTTAAGGCATACACGTAATCAGGATCCGACATATTCTCCGAGTGATGGAACGAGGCAACACTATATAGCTTGCCACTCATTTCACTCCATTCAGAATCTGCGTTAATAAGTTTACTCACAGGGGAAGTGACCAATGGAGAACCCGACGTGAAATTACGCAGGTCTTCAATTGTCCACACTCCCACAGGCTGATAGTTCAATTGAGCCAATGCATTGCCTTTGGATCCAATTCCCGTGAAACTGTCAGCTACAACATCCGCAGCTAGCCATCGATGGTTCCAGAATGCGGATACACGTCCTTTGAGAGGGATATATGGATAATATCCCTGCTTGAGTAGAACATCAATGGACTGACGACTTACCACCGTATTACCTCCTGTATAGGTTTTGCTATTAGGAGTATACGAAGCTGGATCTGCAAGATTGAACGATGACACCGAAGATTCGGAGCCAATGACATTCTTTGCAGGGAAGTGACATGCTTTGACAACACCATCATCGTCGCTCCAGAATTGATATCCGAGCGAAAAGGCGGTTGTGAAATCATCCAATGATTTCACTTCATTTGCATATCTTTCAAATCTCCAGCCATTTTCATCTGACACTTCACGATAATATGAACCTCCTTCGGTTTTACAATACAGTACTTGCTTGCCCCAGTTATCATACGCTCCTAATGTGGTAAGAGTCGAAGCAGGATAACCAAAGGATTCCATCACACGAAACCACACGAAGAAGGCAGCGATACACTGCATTATACCTATCTCGAGATAGGCAAAGAAAAGAAGCTTCCGATTTACTAATCGATCTCGTTTTGAATCGCGTGGAGGGCGCTTCATGATATCCGCTTCAGGAGTTTCATATGCAAAGGAGATAGCAGGGAACATATCAGTACCGAGATCAATGAGAAGAATTAGAACTGTATCGAGAGGAAGAGGGATCTGAAGAGTAATAAATGCCAGGAAGGGGCCGATTTCAGGGATATTGGATGATAAAGTATACGCAATTGACTTCTTGAGATTATCGAAAATCAATCGACCTTCTTCAACTCCTTTCACAATTGAAGCAAAGTTATCATCCACTAAGATCATATCAGCTGCCTCTTTGGAGACTGCTGATCCCATGATTCCCATAGCAATACCTATATCCGCCTTCCTTAATGCAGGAGCATCATTCACACCATCTCCAGTAACAGCAACGATCTCACCACGCTTCTGATTGTGTTCAACAATTTCCAGTTTCTGCTGAGGACTGGTTCGAGCAAACACCACTTGAGGATGATCCAAAATATCGTCCCAAATCTCATCAGGTGTATCTTGATTCAGATCCCATCCTGGAACTACGATTGCAGGTGCCAATGCAGGATCTTCCCAACCAGGATCTCCTTCCTTCAATCCCTTCTCCTCATTCCGATATTCCACATCATCAGAAGTATCTCCCCAAATGATTCCTACTTTAGCTGCGATTGCTTTGGCAGTAATAGGATGATCTCCAGTGACCATGATCACTCGAATTCCAGCTTCTTTACACTTCTCTACAGCAGGAGGAACCTGAGGACGAGGAGGATCGATCATGGCCATCATTCCAACGTAACACAGTTTGGTAAAGATGGCTTCTGTATGAGGTCGATCTGCAGGGAAGGTGTCTTCATTGTCGCCCAGAGGGAAGTTGGGTACATCACTATTGTACACATAGTCATCTGAATACACAGCAGGATCCAGCTCCAACTCAGCAAACCCCAGAACTCGCAATCCTTTTCGAGAGAGTTCCAACTGCAATTTCTCCATCTTGCTACGCAGTTCTGGCGTGAAAGGCTCAACAACTCCGTTGATGAGGATCGAATCACATCGTCCCAGAATTCGTTCGGGTGCTCCCTTCATCACAAGCAGATGTTCCTTCTTATCTGGCTGACGATGGATTGATACTTGGTACTTGTTTGTTGAGTTGAATGGGATTTCCTTCAGCTTTGGATTCTCCTTGCGGTACACATCCACATCAAATGATGCTTGCACGAATTTGATCAGAGCCGACTCCGAAGCATCTCCTAGGGGTTTCCACATAACTCGCTTCTCCACTGAACCATCTCCCATTACCAGTTCTTCCGTGAAAGGCTGTCTGTTAGTAAAATCAGGCGATCCATCACGATTCTTGCGATACTTGCTGTTTTCATCCCACTTCGCATTGTTGCATAGGGCGGCAATACGAATCAGGTGTGAATAGGTAAGAGAAGTTTGATTAATCGTGGGTTCAGAATACATGGAACATTCACAATCATACATCCTTGCATCATACACCACATTCGCTACTGTCATCATGTTTTGTGTGAGTGTTCCTGTTTTATCAGAACAAATGCACGACGTGGAGCCTAGCGTCTCCACTCCTTCCAGGTTCTTCACCAATACATTCTTGGATGACATACGATTCGCAGTGAGGGAGAGAGAAACGGTGACAGTGGCCAACAGACCTTCTGGGACGTTGGCGACAATGATTCCAATCATGAATACGAGATTGGTGATGAGATCTGTACCAAGGAAGCATCCGATAATGAAGAATAGAATACCGAGAGAGATTGCTACTACAGAGATGATTGAAATGAAGTGGTCCAGTTCAATGGCAATAGGAGTTTTCTCCGATCCCGTACTTAGTGTCAGTTTGGCAATACGGCCCATGAAGGTGTCGTCTCCAACAGCGAGAACAACTCCCTTGCACGAACCCTTGGGGACTTGGGTTCCAAAAAAGGCCATATTCTGCGTTTCCAGTGGATTGGGGTCAGTATACTTCGGAGATCGTTTACACGGCTCCGATTCTCCCGTAAGCGAAGCATTATCCACTTGCATATCATCAGAACACTCCAAAATGCGAATATCCGCAGGAACCTTATCTCCTGCTTTCAATAGGATCACATCGCCAATTACAAGATCTTCTGCATTCACTTCCATTGAATTTCCATCACGGATGACCGTACAACGGTTTGGCATCATACTCTTGAACGATTCCATAAGATCACTTGATTTCTTCTCCTGAAAATAAGTAAAAAGGCCTGTGAGAATAACAACGGCTACAAGAACGATTCCAAGATACAGGTTTTCGATTTCCTTCTTCAACCCATATCCAATGAAACATAGAACGCCACCTCCCAACAGCAACAGAGAGAAGAATCCGGTCATGTTCTTCAGAATCTTCAGCCATTCGGGAATACTCTTTGGAGGAGACATTCGATTGGGCCCATTCTGTTCAAGACGACGTGTATGCTCCTTCGAGGATAAGCCTTTTTCTGCATTTGTCTGAAGACGTTCCCCTAAAAGGATAGAAAGATCGATGCGATGAAAGTCTGTAACTTCATTTACACGTTCTTTTCCCGCAGTATTCGCAACCATAAAAAAGAATAATATCCTCTTTGCCCCAGTTGTAATATGGGCCCTAAAAGAACTGGGTCTTCAAACCTACTTCACTCTGTTATGTCCCTATCTTTCGGATTGTAGGAATTTTGGATTTTACACAATGTAGTTACGAAACTAGAAATATATCTAAAGAGACTGTGCATCAGGTAGTATGAAGATAAGGGCATCTATCCACAGTATTTGAGATGTTAGTGTATTTAATGCTGTCGGGATATATTCGTGACCAGCTGGAAGCGAGTAGTAACTCAGATTCGAAGGCATTACTTAGTATCCGAAGGGCGCAACGACACCTTTACCAGACTAGGTTGTATGCAAATTTCTTCATTATTTGTTGTCTTGTTATTGTCCGATGTTTAACCGTTTCCTTGGAACTGCAAAACCTGTTGAAAAGAAGGAGGATAAGCCTGTCGACATGAGTCGTATTACTGAACACATGAGCCGTTTGGATCAGCGAGAGGAGCGTATCCAGAAGAAGATTCAGGATCTTGATACGCAGTTAGAGCAGTACGTATTCTTGTTGCACATCAGTTATAGGATTAAACAGAAATTAGCAACTGCGTCAGGATCTACATATCAGTCTCTGCGTGTACAGGCCTCGAATGTGGATTATTCATTATTTACCTGAAGTATAGATTATTCGACAAAAGAATATGTATTTGAACCAGCTGAAGAGTGTGACGAATATGAACCTAACGATGGGTCAGACAGCGGCCACGATTGAGAATGCGCAGATGATGAAGGAGCAATTTGATGTAATGAAGGAGGTATCTTCTGCTCAGAGCCAGATGTTCCAGGTTGGTATCTGAAGAGACACTGATGTGTAGTCAATCAATTTGAATGAGTTTATGACGTTGAATGACAAGATGCAGGACATGCGTGAGGACATGGAAGATGTGCAGGAGATGATGATGGATGGAATGATGGTGGATAATGATATTGACGAAGAAGAGCTAGATCGTGAACTTGCTGATATTCATATGAATGGAATGCCAGTAAGTGGGAATGCGATGCCAACACCGGCTTTCCCAGATCCTACTGCTGCCACTGTTCCTACTCCCGCCATGCAGTCGTATAACTTTAATGATGATTTGAATCGATTGTAACTTAGGAATTGTTTGTTTGAAGAGAAATGAAGTGAAGAATGTACCACTAGATACCATTGAAATTGAAATAAATAGATACATTGAGAGTCATCAATACGAACTTAGAATCAACTATACAACGCTTTACCAACCATTTCCAAAGAATGCTTTCCAGATTTCTGACTACTTCGTAATTTTCTGTAGATACTTTTTAATGCATTAGAGCTACTTCGGTGCGACTCGCGGTGAAGCCTCTGTCGCGCTGCTTCACCACCCGTTTCTACGACTCTCCTCTCTTTCAGTCACTTCAGAAGGAGTATCAAAGTGTTTCAGAGACCGAGGAGAAGGGTATAGACCACACTGAGTCTGAAATGTAGATGTGACGGCTAGTTTGGAAAAGTTGACCAAACAGTTCAACAAGATGTATCTACTGGTTATTGATATAACGAATAGGGGATGGGAAGTTGCAAATGATACTGGCTCCTCGGTTGTGTCGCTGTCGAAGCAAATTTCCGATGATGAAGATGTTTTTGTCTCATTTAAGGCCGATATGCAAAGTGACATTTCTGTTCCCGAAGATGTAGTTCCTTACTTGCTTTTTGATGGGTAGAAGGAGTCCAGCTATGCAGAATTGGAGTTCAAGGTGTTCCAGAACATTGGAACCCATATTAGTGAGAGTTCAGACAAGACTCAGGGTGAGAACTATGGAATTGATCTTCAAATGATTTTTGTATGTAATTCCTCCCCAGATACACCACTGGAAGTCCTTCATATGGATTCTGCTGTGAGTGTGGAGAGTGATGGTCCGGGCCTTTCTATATCCGAGGATCGTTATCCTGGTCCTCCTTATGATGAATGGGACGACACAATTAAGAAGGATGTCGTGAATCACCTTAAAGACCTTGGTATCACAGAAAGCTTCTCGAAACTTCTGCGTCAGTTTGCTCTTGATAAGGAATACAGCGAGTACATCAACTTCCTTCGAAACGTGGCCCTTGAGCCGGAAACGGGTGCTCAGAAGTGAGTTTAGTTCCTTTTTGTTGTTTGTTGGAGGAATTCGGATTCTGGTTATGGATGATCCAAACTGTTGGTTAAAGGTTGTTGTTTGAGTTTAGTAGGAGAGATTCAGGAAGAGCAGTCAAGTTGCGAAAATAGTACGGTTGATGATTCTACAATTGTAAATGAGACTAGATTGAACTAAGTTCTAGGAGGACTTTCAATCGTGTATGTCGACAACTTTGAATGAAGAGAGCACACAAGAACCTGAAGAAAAAAGAGATGAAGTGACAGTTGTAGAAACGAAATCGACATCTTCTGGGTTCATCTTGTTCAATGTTCTTTTTATCCTAGCTATGATTGCTTTGGCTTATTTGGTCTTTACAGTGAGAATACATGAGAGATATTAGAGATAGAGTCCAATGGTGACTACCGAACTGTGTTCGAAAGATGTAAAACGCTGTTTATTCTCTTTGGCAACAGATGCACGTCGGTATTTTGATTATTACTTCTAACAAACCTGTTTAATCAACACTGATACTGTACAACTCAAACTGAGATAAGAAGGGCGTTAGCTCTTCCGTAAAATCTTCCAAATCTACATCATCCCGAATAAAAGACCCAACCGAAAAGCACTTTGCAGAATACACAAGATCACTATCCATCTGGCT
Source organism: Blastocystis sp. subtype 4 (assembly GCF_000743755.1). Classification (NCBI taxonomy): domain Eukaryota; class Bigyra; order Opalinata; family Blastocystidae; genus Blastocystis; species Blastocystis sp. subtype 4. The sequence continues at coordinate 17,941 of NW_014569491.1, read as the reverse complement.
GCCAAAACGACAATAAGGATGAGATTCTTCAAACTCACGTAACTGCTTCAAGAGAGAAGGAGTAGTTCCTGTTCCACAAAGAATACGTACCACATGATTACTACACGCACGGTCAATAGAAGCATCTACTATTCCGTCAAGATACTGACGGGAATACTCGCGAAGATAGTTTTCATAGGTAAACGGAATGTCACATTCCAGTCGTTTGGATTTCACAAGATTGTAGGCATCATCGTATGAGCAATGGTCCTTCCAAATGCAGTAACCAATAGCACACGAACAAGAGCGAGTTACTCCATAAACACAATGAATAAGAACGTTCTGCTTTTTGCTTATATAGGAATCGATCATGGAGTTGATACTGTTATAGTAGTCTTTGATCGATGACAATCCATTTCTCAAAACAGAATGGCATTGCACCCGAATGGACGGATCACTCAGAGTATACACTTCATCACAACAATTTACAATAAATTGAATGCAAAGATTATGAAGGAGTTGCTACTAATGATCTAGATGAACTTTTCGAACCTCATTTTGAGCAGCCAGTAGCGTACCAACATAGAGACCTTCTCGAATCAAGGAGACATTACTCATGACTGACTATTATGATGAAACAGGAAAAGGAAACTTGGGAGAAACAAGGTAAAGGGATCAGAATATTCAAAAGATAAAAGAATACAAGAATCATTCTCACAAATCTATTCCGCGGGGATAATGAAGTTCATGATCATACGCCAGTGTTCTCATTTCACGTGCATGTGTAACAGTACTAATGTCATCAGTTGACTTAAAAGGTGACGATAAGTATATTCAGAGTCCTACAAATACTGTTCCTTCCCGTACAGGGTATGATGGTGATGGAGACGAGGACATGTCTCCTGAGTCGATTTCAGCAACATCAAGAAAAGAATCTCATCGAGCAAGTGAGAGAGTCATTGTTTCGGTTAATTCGTGATTTGTAGAAACGACGCGAACGATTGAGTATGAGTATGAACACACTAGATAGTATCATCCGACAAACGAGAAAATTCGCAAATAAGAAGTCCGTGAAACTGGACAAGAATTCGATTATTGAACATGCAATTGCCTATATTCGCGAGCTCCAACAAGTTAATGCCCTATACGCCAAACGGCTGGAAGAAGCAAACTCACAGATTTCCAGTTTACAGTCCTTACTCATGAATAATCATCATATCAATCCTGTCGTTCCTGTATCTCAGTTAGTTTTGATCTCTAGGTTTATGACATAGATCTGAATCTGTACCCTATTATCCCTATTCCCAGGGAATGAATAGTATGTCAACGTGGCAACCGCCTTCATTTAACTCTTTTGATAATCTTATTCAAGTGGCAACGAATATGAAGGATCTTTAGTCATTTTGGGTGTTTGTTTGAATGGGTATATGTGATCAAGGTAGTAGTGGTAGAATGTTATGTTTGCATGGAATGGAGGACTGCTATGGAGATTGAAGTATCGATGCAGGTATTTGACTATAGAAGCTTTGTGTCGCTACCAACAGGTGATTTACCACAGAAGAGGTGTATGCAACAAACAGTGATAATATCATACACACTACTGAAGACGATAGAACCCACCAATGATAAGTCCAATACCAATAGCTATCAGCATAACTCCTCTTGTACGCTGCTTTTCCTATTCTATAATTACTACAACAATAAGAACCGATTCTTCCACAATCGAACGCGTGGACACTGTGAGAGTTGTAATACCACTCGAATGAACACAGAATTTGCCATCCTTCTTCGAAAGAATACCACGAACATACACAGTCTGTGAGGGTTTCATCCCCTCTTCCCTAGTCACTACCGATTCATCAATGGGACTATTCTCTGAAAAATGAGCACGCTCGATATCTGGTAGGTAAGGTTCCTTCTCCTCTCCAACCAATTCGCGTCGTTGGAAAGAATTCAAATTCAATAGAATCAAATTGTGGGGGAGAATGACTTCAGGAATAGATACTATGATCAACTGGCCATTGGACGTCACTAGATCAAAGGTTGCACCTGTGATACGCGATTCCACTACTCGTTATCAATTCTAGAATGAGCAACAGGTACTAACGGCATCTTTCCATGTATTTGTAGTCTGATCAAAGACACGAGAGTGAAGCTCCGTGGTCTTCTTAAAAATGGCATACTCAGACTGATTTTCTTCATGAATTCTATGGATCTAGCATGAGTAGTTCAATCGAAACCTACCTTCCCAGATACAAGAACAGGTACTTCCTTTCCCTCTTCTTCATTGTTTAAAATGCGAAGAGCTTCATTCAGACTGTAGAACTGGGTTGTCGTGAAAAGTCCGGATCTACAGTCAATTTCCTCGAATCAACATGGACTTAAATAGATACGATCCTCCAAGAATTGAAAAGATGGTTCCGGAAAAAAGAAGCGTTACACTCCCAGACTTCTTCTTTCGATCTCCTTCCCCTTTTCGAATGGTCAGAGTCCGTTTGAAGGCATCAAAAATGTCCTGAGAGTTCATGGAGTCAATGGGATTCTGACTACTCTTTTTCAACAAACAGTCGATTGTTTATTCTCTTCGTCTAATATCATTTCGATCTTGTCAAACACTTCCTAATAGGTAAACTCTGCAACTGCTACCTTACCGAGTAATCCCGGTCTTTTCTTGACATTTCCTTTGAAAATATACATGTGCCTTTGTATTTGATCTCCAATACTCCATGTGTTTCTGATGCCTAGCTTATTAGAAGATATGAGATAGTCTCACCTGTCGTTCTACCCGCCCTCGAATCTCTGGATAGCGGTGAGTGAGATCACGCATGACTTTATCGGCAGTATTATCAAAAGGACATGAAGATGAGTAATAAATAACGAAATCAGCCATTCTATCTTCAATCAGGAATAGAATGAAGTCACAAAGCTACGAATTCTAATAGAGGATGAAGAACATCGATTGGAATCGTGCAATGGGCGTGTTACTCCATCAATATTCTAGAAGAATCACAATGAATCCGATCGTTGATCCACATACACATTTCTGCTGTAATTCACTATCATTTCGCAAAAGCATTTTCAATCCGGTGAACACAACAAACATCCAAATGAAATATACCCACTTTACAATTCTGCTTCCATTACTTCCTTCACCTTTCGCACATAATCTATAATTCAGGTCTTATAAAATACTCCTACCACTCTTCTCATAACAACCAGTACATTTGGTTCCATGTTCAGCCAAATACGACTTCAACTGACTAATCCGCATTTTGCTAGGATCTATTTTTTGCTCTGAAGCCGAAGGTTTCTCGGCACTGTATTTGACAGCACAGAACTCAGGATTGTTCTTGTTCAGCTTCCGGATGCAAATGTCCTCTGCTGGCATTCCAAAAGACAAAGGACGCGATAACTCTCTCTTGATAGGATCAATGTGATAACACTATGGATGATAACACGAATCTATCGCTACGATCTTCTTCTGCTCAGAACTAATCTTCTTTTGCTTGCAATAGGTGGCGATCTTGTCTTCAATAGTCAGCAAATCCTTCTTGTCACTCTCTGTTAGAGTCTTTTCAATTCCCTCAACGACATCAATACACACTACTCGTCAGTTTTGACAACTATCTCTCACCCTTGCAGTCCTCTGCAGAGAGTCTCTTAGCACTCACAGCTGTAAATAGAATAGATAGAAAAACCAAAAAGACTAAGCGAAATGCCTTCATTGTATTTCCAAAGAAATTGTGACCTTTTTGGCATGAAAAATGGGAGAGATTTCGATTCGAACTTTCGAAATGCTTTTTTTCATGGACATATTCATATTCACTACTGAGCAATAGTCCCATCGTTGCTTGAAGCGACAAGGAACTACCAATCCATCACGTCATGTCTATAGGAAATATCCAAAGCAACGACAAAAATCGGTTATTTCTGATGAATATAAACAGATTCGTCGTATTCTAAACAATCTCAGTTAAGTCATTGGAATTCTGTTAACAAGCGAATTCGTGTTTCCAGTGCTCCAATAACCACCCTTTTTGACCAAGAAATGGATTTCACGGTTGGACACAAGTATCGTCTTGGGAAACGAATAGGCCGGGGGGCATTCGGTGAAATATATTATGGAACCGATATTACATCCAGTACACTGATGGATGTGGAGATGACATATAGAAACGAATGTGGCTATTAAAATGGAATCTGCCATATCCAGAAACCCTCAGCTAGCGTATGAGGCAAAAGCCTATTATTATCTTCGTGAAGGAGTTGCTGTGCCTCGGATATACTATTTTGGGACAGAAGATACATACAATGTAATGGTTATGGATCTTCTGGGCCCCAGTCTGGAAGAATTGCTCCGTTACCAATTAGGCAAGTTTTCACTGAAAACTGTTTGTATGTTGGCTCAGGAAATGCTTCTACGACTGGAATATATGCATTCTCAATCGTTCCTCCATCGCGATATCAAACCTGACAACTTTGTCATTGGAATGGATAAAATGGCAAATGTTATCTATCTTATTGACCTCGGACTGTGCAAACGGTATCGTTTTCCAAACTCCAATACTCATATTCCGTCCATTTTCTTCTTTCAATTGATTTGTAGCTATCGTGAGAACAAAAATCTCACAGGTACTCCTCGGTATGCATCCATAGCCAATCATCTTGGGATTGAGCAGAGTCGTCGAGATGATCTGGAGTCTCTAGGCTATGTATTGATCTATTTCCTTCTCGGAAAACTTCCGTGGCAAGGACTGCGTGCAGAAAATAAGAAAGAGAAATACAATCGAATTCTAGAATACAAGTTAGCAGTAACGATTCCAGAGCTATGTACTGGGCTTCCTGTGGAATTTCAGGATTATCTAGTGTATTGTCGTGGACTGCGTTTTGATGAAACTCCTGATTATGCGTACTTGCGTGGACTTTTCAGCAGTCTGATGGAGTCGAAGGGATTTGTGAATGACGGCATGTTTGACTGGATGGTAAGAGGAATCCCGCGAGACATTTCCGTGATTCCCAAGTTTTGTCAAACCAGCGATGGAAAACTGCTTCCTTGCTTTTTACAACCAGCTCCACGTGTATATGCTGAAGCAATGACGAAATTAGGTACAAATAGGAGGAATGATTGATGTTTAGAAGTCAACCGGATATTGGGAATCAATTCCAGCACCAATTCAAGTCATAGTGCAGTACCATCACTAAAGAGTCGCAAAACCCAAGAACCAACATCCCTTTCTCCAAGGAATGAACAGAATAGGAATGAAAAAGATACTTTGGGGAGTCGTAATGATGCTGATGGTAACATTTTGAACGGCATTGCTCTACAGGAATGGGATCCCCAGAAAACGACTCTTGAACCCGTAGAAATGGTTTCAGATGATAAAGAAAATATTCAAAGTACCATAGAACAACAGCGGATACAGCAATCAGAGTCTCTCGATCCAGTACGATCCGAATCTGCAAACTCAGAATTCCGTACGAAGAATATGCTTGTGAAACCATAATTGTGATCTTTTGACGAATAGTTGTTTTGTGTTTGTTGCCATGTCTCCTCTAATTGAAGAACTGGATGATATTGATTATAGACAGAGAATTTCAATGCACGATATCGTTCAGGAGGTGGTGTTAACTGCCATCAACGTAGATAGCATTCAAACAAGTTGTTTGAGATTCAAAGAGTTGTCTCAAAGTGAAAAGAGACATGAGATTCAACAACTTCTCGTCAATTGTCTTCGTTTTGTTAAAAGTCATCCAAACTGTAATCAAGAAACCCGAGATGTTATGCGGATCCTAATTCAGGATAATACTTGTTGGCTGCAATGGAGGACGAAGTGTTTGGCCTTGTTAATATGTACAGAACTGCATATGGATTCCCAGGAAATGAATTTGTTCTATAATTTCTTGAACAGCTGCATCTACTCTACGATCATTCTGGATGATCATGAAGAAGTGTGGATATGTCTGTTTCAGTTGATTGAACAATTGGACAAAAGGAAAGGAGTTGATTGGATTGATTGTATGCGATCTGTTGAAGAGAACCGACAAATGTCTCGTCCTTCCGTTTCTGCCTGGTTAAAGAGTTTCACGTTTCCGGTTCATCATTTCAAGGAGTGTCTGAAGGTGTGCATAGAGACACCCAGAGAATCCTTACACTATGATCAACAGATTCATTACCATCTCCATATTCTTGAAGGAGTAGGAATATCCATAGTTTTGAATCCTAGTGTGTATTAGGACAGGTACGAGAGTGTATGGAGGAGGTGATTCAGCACCTTCATGAATTGCTAGCATTGATGCAGGAAGAGTCTTTGAACTCCACACATGGGTCTTTCACATCTATTGAAGATCATCTTTGTGATTTGATGTATCAGATTGGGAAATCGGGTGCAATGTTCCCTTCGATCATAGATATAGTAAAGAATGTAATAGATAAAGAGGAGATGAGATGTAGGAATCATCGTCAACCGCGGTGAAGTGTTGTTGGCTCTTTGTCGCCTATGTGGAGGGTGGAATCGAACTAGGAATCCAGGAGTTCCCTCATCCAAGTGAGACACTTCAATCGCTTCTCACTCAACTCCTCCACATCCTTTCCACTCTGCATCATCGATCGTTATCTCAGCCCCTTCTTCTCTGTACTCAAACAGCAACCCATCTTCTATCTCTCCAGGAAGGGAAATGGCTGACTCCCAAATGTATCTCTCTTTTATTTCTCACCACTGTAGTAACCAATTCAGTTCTCTTTGTTTTTCAAATCATTCACGCTTCTCTTCCTCCTCTTCCCTACTCTCCTCACGAAATGCATGTCTCTGTGGAGTGGCTGCTTCAGCGAATCAACTCACTGAAAGTTCATCAGGATACTTCTCACTATCTCAGTTCCTTCTGTTCAGAAGCCACTCTGTATCAGGATGCTTGTGAGTACTGTCTCTACTGTGCAACGACATGGAATCTGAGTGCAGAATCTCGCTCGGCTGTCACTGTTGTGGAGTGGTTGACCAAACTTCTCCAAATCGCCAACTGTCATGTCGAAGATCAGGACTATTTCTTACGGACATGTTCAGCACTTCAGTGCATTCTCCAGAAATCCCCACGATTATCCTTGCTAACCATCTATGATCCTCTTACAGATTGTATTCTTCATGTCGCATCTTTTGTCAAATTCACCACGGGAATCGAAGCGACGTATGGGATCCTCCAATCCGAATGCTCCGCCATTCTGTTGGATTCAGATGAACCTTGCGGGAGTCGGCATTTGGAGCATATGATCCAGAATATTGTTAGCCAGCTCTCTGTTCTCACACTCTATGAATATGCTACGTGAGGATACGTAAATGACATCATTCATAGACATCTTCATTGCTTAGTTACTCTATTTCGGATGAGCCCTCCAGAATTCCTTGTTCCATATGTCCATAAGATTCTGTTGTTTGCAGAAGGAGGGTTGAATGATGGCGTTCGAGTTGAACAAGCTGTTTCTCTGCTCCAGTTCCTGATGGTGGTGATTGAGAAATGTCCAGTTCGAGCCAGTCAGCTGATCGATCAGGAAGTGCTCTATGGATTGGATGCTTGTGTGTATGCAGGTCGACTCTCAGAGACACACCGAAAGAAGGTGGTAGATACAGTGAATGAGTATTGGTTGCTTTTGCTTGAACTTCGACCAACTCAAGTTAGTGAATATGTGAAGTGTTTTTATCATAAAATGGATCGGAACGATGTTTATGATGTCAGATCCTGGTTGTCAAGTGCCTTTACCAATCATTGCAGGACATGTGAAGTGTGTGAGAGATACCAATCTCAAGTGTGTTTTGTATAGTATGCAGTGGATTCAAGATTGTTCCCAACAAACATTCTAAAACCAACCCTTTCTCCGACTCATTCTCCAAGAATCATCTGGCATACGATAATTGAAAACTGGTTGTAGCTTCTCTTGCTTCTTATTCTTTGTGATTGTTTTGCCGTCTGCCTTCTTGTAGAACTTGGGTGCCAGTTCCACTAGCCATTTGGGATCAATTGCTACATCTTACATTCCTTCTAACTCATACACATCACATTCATCATATACTCTCGAGATGTCATTCGAATCATCGAATAACATACCCATTCAGGTTCTCGGCCCTTCAGACTGGAAGATGGATGAAGATGACTACATGCCATATACCCAACATTCCCTACACAATTGTTCCATCCAACAGACACTTATAACCATCAGTATCTCGCTTCGCCACATTGGTGAAATAACCACTAACAATACTCTTTTGAACTGCCTTATAATCATGATTGCTATACAAAATAGGCATTTTGAATTGGGTCATCATACGCTGGAGCTGACTTCGGACATCCTCTGCTCGCCGCAAAGCACGCTCTTGAAGGAAACGATCATCGCACCATTTCTTGGATTTCCCATTCTTCTGCCAATTATTGTAGATGGTAAGATAGGTTATTTGATCTCCTTCTGATGCAAACAACATGGCATGTTTCTGATCTGCTTGTGCCTGCTTATCCTTGGGACGAAGGAATAAATTCTCTTCAGACAACATGCTCACCACAGTTAGAGTGTCTCCACTACAACCTAGTTCCACAGATGTGATGAGAGCCTTTGATAACTGGGGAGAGAGAGGGAACACAGCCATCTGGGACCCAAGAGGCGTCAACAGACCATCGTCATCGAGACAGTCGAGTGTGTAGAGTCGTTCCATTGCCTTTACAATAGCTTGTTGGGTGGGAGGATCTAGGAAGTCGAAATGCAGAATGTCGTTAATCTGCATAGCTTTGAGCATCAACACAACGTTATCCAAATTTGACCTCTGAATCTCAGGAATTGTGTGGGGCAACATTTCAGTCTTCTTTTGCCTCTTAGTATACAGTCGATAACATTTGCCAGGACCAGTTCGTCCTGCACGACCCTTTCGCTGCTTGGCAGAGTCTTGCGATATTGGTACAATGATAAGTGAATCCATTCCTGTTTTCGGGTTATACACAGACTGTTTACAGAATCCACTGTCAACCACATAGTAAATGCCATCGATAGTGAGAGAAGCTTCAGCTATATTGGTAGCAACCACCACTTTTCGATATCCTGGAGGCGTGGGTTGGAAGATGAGTTGTTGTTGATCATTTGTCTGCGCACCAAACACTGGACAAATCAACATCGGAGGAACACTGTCGTCTGTCACTCGTTTCTGTCTCTCTTCAAGTGCCTACACTTCAACTCGATTCCATTATCCTACTTCACACACATACTCAATCTCTTCTTGACCAGTAAGGAACACGAGAATATCTCCAGGAGGCTCTTCTCGATTAATATCCCAGACTGTTTGTAACGAGGATTCGACATAATTGGACTCTGGTTCTGAGAGATAGTATGTTGTCACTGGGAACGTGCGACCTTTGATATTCAGAATGGGACAATTGTCTACAAGTGAAAGATGTAACGCTTTCCAACTGTAATATTGACTGAACTTCATGACGTCGAGCGTAGCTGAAGTGATAATCAACTTCAAATCACGTCGTTTCTTGATCAATTCTTTCAGAAGGGCGAATAGAACATCTGTGTAGAGAGTTCGTTCGTGGGCTTCATCCAGAATCAGAATGGAATACTTTGACAACATTCCATCTAACAGATACTCTCTCATCAACATTCCATCTGTCATATACTTGATGATAGTTCGATTGCTAGTACGATCATTGAAACGTACGCTGAAACCAACCTCCTCACCGACTCGACATCCATACTCCTCAGCTACACGAGTTGCCACAGAAATGGCAGCTACACGACGAGGTTGGGTGCAACCGACGATCTTTCCTCCATTTAGTCCAGCTTCCACAATATATTGTGTCATTTGTGTGGTTTTCCCAGAGCCAGTCTCTCCTTGGACAACAAGAACGGTATTATCCCGAATGGCCTGAAGAAGCTGCTCGCGACGCTCGTATACTGGCAAGGACTTGCGTTGTTCTGTAATGGAGAGGGTTTTGCGATTGCCAGAAGGCAATCGAGGTCGTGAGGAAATGGTAGGCTGAGCAGAGGACCTTGAATCACTCATAGCACGCACTTCCGATGCGAGGAGATGAACTCCACCTTCAGGCATCGGATCGTCGAACGATGTGAGGGCTCCACTAGGCAAATTAGTCTGTCCTTCTCGCTGTTGTCGGGCTCGGAGGGCCTTTCTTTCTTGCATCATTACTGAACTAGCCAGAGCCGCCCTGTTCATGGACCCTTCTGGGTTCTTGATAATTGCCACCTTCTCGTTCTTCTCAGGCTCATCTCGAATCTCCACATTGGCCAGGAATGGAGCTTCCTTCTCATTCACCACCACATCAACAGTCTCTTCAGGTTGAATCTCCTCTTCCAGGTCCACATTCTCATATTGATCAGCAAAACGTTTCTGCTCTTCCGGTGTGAGAACACCACTACTTAGGAGCTGATTGTATTCGAATCGTTCCCAGGAGGACATCCGCTTTCGTCGCACATTTGGCAAGGGAGCGCGTGATGGAGGTGGAGGGATGGGAGAGGAGGTGATTTCTTCTCCTGTTTCCTGATCGACATCTTTCATGTTGAGAGAGATTCGATTCCCAGAGATCTGGGTGACTTTGACTTTGACCTGCTGGTCGCGATGAAGCACATCTCGTGGATGACCAATACGATTGCGGGCAATGTTGCTGATGTGAACGAGGCCCTCTCTGCGAGGAGAGATATTGCGAAGTTCCACAAATACGCCGTAGTCCATGATGCTAGTGACACGTCCATCGTAAATCCGATCGACAACAAGAGGCTGTTTAGCATCAGGAGAATGACTTCGCGAATCTCGATAAGAGTGGTGATGAGGGACACTTCTGGAATCTCGATGGGAGTGAGAATGCGAACGGCTCCTGGAATCATAATGAGAGTGGTGACGTGAGCGGCTCCTAGACGCTCGATGATGAGAACGAGAACGTGAACGAACTCTAGAATCTCGTTGAGAGCGGTGATGTGAATGGCTCCTAGAATGACGCTCCGACAAATCATCCTTCAACGAACTACGTTCCATCTTCTCTTGACCCCATAGCTTCTCCTCTCCTCCAACACTCATAGCACTTTCCGTCTTCTCCATCCCTACAGAACCATTCTGAGAAACTACGGATTCCAACTTTGTCTTTTTGGGATACAAATACAGAATTGTTGAATATAATGAGTCGGTAAAGAAGTTTTCTAATGTAATTTCATTCTGGACCAACTGCTTGTGAAAGTTCTCAGCAGACTTGGCTTCCATGGCTGTTGCTATCAAAAACTAGTTATTAGCATATAGGAATCAATTTAAACCTCAGCAACTGACTTTTCACTGAACCCTAGATGTGTATCCAATTCCTTGCATACTTTGGACACAATCGACATGTACTTCATCTTCTGGACCGTGTCCATGTCTTCGGGTTTCAAATACTCGGTCATGACAAAAAAGGAATGAAAACAAACAACTCATCCAAACCCATATTACTTCACACCTGCAGTAAATCTACTCTTCAATTCAATGAATATTCTATACGCCATAGCAATCTCCTTAGACTTGATTCTCTCTTCTAATTCCTTCCGGTTCTCTTCCTCCAGCTTGCGGATATCTTCCATCGTCAAGTGCTTCCACTTGTCAATGGTCGCTACCATTTGGCGCTCCACTACACTACACTAAGAATTGATATTCAGCGTTACCGGTTCATATAACACTGCTGGTTATACACCATGTTCTCACCAATGGTCTGAAGACCGAAGTAACCAAAGTTGATATGCAAAAGCCAATAGTGGCAAGAGATTTTGCTGCGATCCCACGTCTTATACCAACCGGAGGTCAGAGGCATCTCTGGAATCTCCTGTAGCGTTAATTTGGTCAAGTCTTCGGATGCAGGAATCTTCTCACTCTTGTACACATCGCACATGTCGTAGAACTCCACGTGACGAGACTTCATATCGGCTGGTGAAAGACCGAATACATTTTCTGACGTACCGTCATCGCCATTCAGAATCTTCGATTCCAATACAATATGGAACTTGTTGCGGTCCAAGTACTGATTACTAATCACAGCAAAACGATACTCTGACGAACACCAAGCTTCTTCAACCAATGTCATGCACTCTAGATCTCACAAACAACACAAAAAATGACCTTTCGGTAAGATCTTGGCAAACCATGAAGGGAACTTGGAATTAACAATGTAGCTATCTATCAACACGAATCATAATCTCATACTGCTTCAGCGTATACTGGCCACAATTCTTGGGAATTTCATACCCCTTCAGTCCTAAATCTAAATGACCATCTGTGTTGTCATATCTATTGTGAAAAAGAGGATGATGAAAACATACGGCTCATTTGTGATCCATTTGACACCTTCACCACCACCTGTAGCTTCCAGATTGGCCATCATCACCATGTACAGGTAGCCAACTGTGGGATCTTCGACACAATAGGGAAGGGGAACTCGAAATTCGAGAAGCATAGTAAGAAAACAGAAAAAAGTGTATGGATACACAATTATAATAATCTATATCACTGAACATGCATCTCCGTTCGGACTATTCGTAGTTGTTTCATAACTAGCAGAACGATTTCCATGATTTTTAACACTATGATCTAATGTTTGCAACGTGATGAATTGACAATCAAGAACGATCTAGGGAGACTTTGGCATCCTCTTCTGCTGTTATAATTGTTGCATTGACAATCAAGAACAACCCATTGTGCATTTCTGTGAGACTACAATTCCTTGAACAAACAACACAAGTAAGATTACAGGCAATAATCACGTTTTCGATTATGACAATCGACACACTGACATTTTTCAGAACAGTAATGGCCAGACTGGTAACAAGAACAGTAACGCTTGTTACACAGACTTTTCTGGCACGCACACGATGGGTAATCATCCACTTTTCCTGTGGTTCGCCGTTTTCGCTTCACTCGTTTCATAACCTTCGCTCGCTCTGGGGAGTTTTCTCTGTTATGACAGTCCACACATCCACATTGCAGGGAACACAGCTGGCCTGCTTTGAGACATTCACAATACAGCTTTAGACAATGAGTTTTAGTACAAGTACAATGAACAGATGGAGTAGTAGGAAGGGGCCTGGAATCTTCGACTGGAGGAACGGGAAGGGATTCAATGGGAAAATCGGGAGATGGAGGTGGCTGATTACAGATAAACACAGGTTGAATAACTTGAATGGCCGGACACAGGGGGGCCGAGAGAAAAGGCATCTGGGCCCTCGATTCCGTTCCAGAACAAGAGCCCGACGAGATTCCCCCTTGCGTTATGGTTGGGCAACAACTAGAAGTGATTCCCGCAAACAACTGTGACCTGGATTGGACAGAATTCGCTGGATTATGTTGGACGATCCGAACTGAAGGCAACATAGATAGATCACAAGGCTACATGAAACCATGAAAATGACACCTACAAGAGACACGGAAACATTACCAATAGTAACATTTAATGTAGGAGAGTAACGCGCTATAGGTTTTTGTCGCTGAATAACCCCCTCTCGAATGGAACTCATTTTTGTTCCAGAGATTGCTGGAGCTGGGACACGCAACACCGAAGGCTCACTATTGCAAGGAGATGCACTCTTCGGCTCAAGATCTTTCACATTGGTTTTTAAATCACTAGGTATCACGACCAGTGGATTATCATCGTCGTATGGAGAAAAAGCTCCACTCCGAAATTCTGAAGATTCATTATCCAAAGGCATCTTCCACTTGTATACAGAACACAAGAGTAGTAAAAAGTACTTCACACCTTGAAACAGCTAACAATGATCGAAATAAAGCCGATGTCTTCCACTCGATGCAAAAGGAAGGGGAGGGTCCAACAAAGGATGGAACAACGGTGGCAACTAACGATTGCTACTGCAAATATGTGGGAATTTGTTTCCTTGATTGTGATTGGTGGAACGAAAAACTTGTTACACAAACATATAAAGGAGATAAAACCTTACTTGTGTTACACAACTTAAGGATTGCTGCATTGAACTGGTACACACTCAATTCTTCTGAATGGACTAAACTCTACGGAATAACACATTAAGGATTCTACAAATTCAGGAATATGTCGAATGGATTCAAAGAAAGAATCGAGTACTTGAAGAAGCGACTCGTGATGATACTCGAAATAGACATACAAAAGGGATAACGGTGTGGAATTGGTTTCATAAACTAATTGGGAGGAGCTATGTTCCATTAGTGAGACGAACTAGATAGGGGAGGTTAATTCGACACCTACACAGGAACGGATGATTGGAGTTGAGTAAGATTGAACTAGAACCACTACTCGCTCATCTGTGTTGAGGACAATGATCATTTCCAGGAATGATGACACATCGCGAATCAGCTGCCTTTGAAACGAGCACAGTGCAGATACACACAACTGAATCAGTAATTCGAGTGGAAGATCATCCACAAAGTTTACGATTTGGCTTCCATACTTGAGAAGCTGGAGAAAGCCTGATAAGATAGAGGCAGATTGGCAGAACCCATTCTCTTTATCACATGAGGGGAGAACGGACTGTGAAAGATACCGCACAATCTCATGAATGGGAGTGAACTGTCTACAACTGATATAGGGATGATAGATCCACATGTGATAAAGATTGCAGCAGAGAACAAGTTCCTGGAGAACTGCAAACGAATGATCACATCCACTGGTTATTGAGAGGACTGTCTTGTTGAGGAGAGGTTGGAGGTGCTCTGAAGCCGACGACAGGAGGATTCGAACAAGTCGTTTGACACAGGTAATCCATGAAATACAACTAATGCTCTCTGAATTTGCGAGGGAAGAACAGGCTACAGTGGTTTGAAGAACGAAAGGAAGACAGTCGGTGATGATAAGATTAAGAGGAGGCGATACAGCGAAGAGCGAAGGGAACTGGGAAAGGAGGGCTGTTAGGCGTGGATACCGTATAGATAAGGAGCAATCTGCTTGCAGACAGGCATGGATCTGTTCCTCCATCCATCTGACACGTTCTGATTCCGAAAAGCACTTCAGCACACAAGCGGTAGCTTCTGTTACCATTTCAGGCTCTTGTATCCATGAGCTCTCCAGGAATGCATCTACTTTCTATTATTCATCGATTCTTACTCAATAAGGATGGATCTTCACATATCAAGGAGGCTCCTGCTGAACACAAGGAAACCAATGCTTGTGATGCAGGATGTGAATGTGGGGGAGAGGAAAGAAGGGGAATAATAGAAGAGACAAGAGTTCTAAAAAGATCAGGTATAGTTGAGATGGCCTTAGCTAGATGGCTGAAGAGTTCCAATAGGCTGGTGGTTAGAAGAGGTTCTTGGAGCAATTGCGGCGACCGAACTAAGAGCTACTAATCATATTCATCGATCGTCATTACACTGGACAATTCTTCATTCTCTATGTATTCCATATCGGTGCATAATCGACATAGTAAAGTTAAAGCACCCTCAAACTGTTCAACCGAAGCAGCATTGTTCATACGATCACAAACTAAGAAGATTGAATCTTCGAAATCCAAGAGTCTTGATATCTGAACAAATACCGTCTATGTAAGAGTCTTAAAGCTAGTGATACCACCAACTGCGTTCGGAGTTCCACCGCCATGAGAAGGGAGGAATCATCGTGAGGTGCGAATAGCGAATTTGTTGGGTTGTGGGCGAGTGATGGATTTGTTGGGTTGTGGGCGAGTGATGGATCTGTTGGGTTGTGAGTGAGTGGCATACTTATTTGGTTGCAATTGATGGGTGATTCCATCACCTGGTACCTCAACAGCGACAGAGGGAAACTAGCATGATTCAACAGGAGAAGCAAGACTTGAGAGAGATATTGAAAAAGGGGATGAGATGCATCCGAAGGCAAAGAAATATCAGCAACATAGTCCTCAAGGAAGTCAAGACATACCGACACAACATGATGATCTGGGAGTTGGAGCAAGAAGAGGAGAAGCTATATAATATTAACCAAGGAAGAATACATGCCAAGCCGATACATCATCCTGAATAATGGAGAGGATACTACCTGCAACCTTCATCAACGCAGTAGCAATGGAAGTCACTTTGCTCTCAATGAAAAGATAGAGATTGGATTCATCCTCTGGTGCTGAGACCGGATTTATCGAAGCCACCTGCACAGAAATGGATGAAACAACAGATGTATCCAGAAGCGGAAGAAACAGTTCGAGACAGGAAGCCGCTTCGAGAGAAGTGAGAGGATTAAGCAATTGCTACGTAAGAAAGGAAGAGCATCAATACAGTAATGAGAAACGGAATGATGTTAGAATAGTTGGAGACAGAGGCAGAACAAATTGAACCCCAACTATGGACAGCTTCAACAAGCAACGGATTCAAAATATCTGCCTTCTCCTTCTCATGATCTGCTTTATCAATCATTGTATCAATACATGAGAAAGCATAATTAGAATACTCCAAAAGTCGACGTTTGTTGATTTCAATATTCTGTACTAAGGAAGGGAACTGATGATGATTCACCTAATTCGACATACTCTATCGTCTATACACTCTTGAGGCATTTGAATGAGATAATAAATAAGAAGCGTTGAGTCCACTTGCTTTGCAAATGTATTTACAATAAACTGAAACAACCCGCTTTGATCGACCGAGAGGAGAGTCAGAGTAGAGAGTGCAGTTGCCAATATTCGGCACAAACTCTCATCTACTGTTAACATTACCGAGAAACCAAACCATCAGCATAAACTGTAGATAAATAAATAAGAGATGAGAGAATAGACTCCTTTTGCTCATTTGTTGCCGAAGAAAACCATCGGTGAAGAAAACTACTTAAAATGCAAAGTTTTCAACTTACCCAACCATTGAGTTCATAGCAAATATCGTATAGTATCGCTTCTCCTTATCCATACAAAGCGAAAGACATAAATCCCATGAAGATGGTTGCATTTGCCATTCCTGAAGCCATTGATCCGCAATTTGCGATTGTACTGCGTCAATTGGATTGTATAACATCTGCACCTTGTTTTAAGAAGTAATATCTACGTCAATCATATGCTTTACTTCTTGGATGTTGGTGTCCATGACGCGCTTAACAAATAATGACAAGGACAAGTGAATATGGGAAACAAGAACAATCATTTCAAAATTGTATATTAAGTATGCTAAAAAGAAAAAAGAGAGGTGCGGCGAATTACAACGAAATGCCACAAAAGCCTGGATCCTGAGGTCAAGTTAGGATCTCAGTTATCTG
Organism: Blastocystis sp. subtype 4; assembly: GCF_000743755.1. Classification (NCBI taxonomy): domain Eukaryota; class Bigyra; order Opalinata; family Blastocystidae; genus Blastocystis; species Blastocystis sp. subtype 4. Next base: position 763 of record NW_014569491.1, on the reverse strand, counting down.
AGAACTCTAAAACACCGTATTACGATACATGTTGTCACATTCGTTGTTTTATCGTCAATACCATTTACTGATGCTACTGAAGATCTCTCTTATATTCTACTTCCTTTTTTAGTCACAGATACGATTTGAGGCAATGACTGCATGTCGTTGAACCGTAGATTCTTAATATATTGCCCGCTCTCGTGGTTGTCAAACGCCGTCATCGGCCTTTATCTCATTATTTCGATGGCCAATTACGTGTCTCCACAGACTGGTACCATTCATATTGACATTCATGGACGCAGTTTAGAGTCTCTCGGTCCTCTAGCAAAATCACGAATCATGTATCTTCCTGAATATCCAATCTGTCTCGCTGATCCAAGTCGATTGGTTGTAGTTAATGATGCTTCATGTGTTTTGTAGACACGGAAGTATGATAATGTCACTTTTCGAGATGCTGATACCTCCTTATTAAGTCATTACTTTCCAAACACTATTCACTACCCCATTCGTCAGCTTGTAAAGTCGAAATTAGGTATATTCGGTGATTTGTAGAGGAGAGGCAAAAACTACGCCTCTTCATGTCGGAGTTGTATTTTGTGGTCGTCAAAGCTCGGGAGGCCACAGTGTAGTTGCTGGAGTGTTCGATTACCTGCATCAGATGAATCCTCGAAGCAGAGTGTACGGTTTCATTGGAGGAACCTCTGGTCTGTTTGAGGGTTCTTGTATCGAGATCCAGGAAGAGACATTGAAGTTGTATCGAAATACTGGAGGTTATGATCTT
>NW_014569492.1:0-44733 GCF_000743755.1 Blastocystis sp. subtype 4 | reverse complement strand
CTGGGATGAGGAGCCCACACACCTCCCATCTTGTTAAGCATCCAGTGCTTAGGGGCATTCAAACGCTTCAAATGCTTCTTAGGGCCGCGAGTCTACAGAAAAATTAGAATTCTGGGAAAACGAAATAGATTCAGGCGACAGCAACAAACAATTTATCTGAATGCATGAATGTCGAACGAAACGACTTCACATTCTTATACAATTATTCTTTCACACTACATACCATTATTGGAGCTAGTAATTGAATGCAAAGACAAACCTTGCCCCCTTGGTGGTTGAATATTGTATTTTAATTGCATTATTTTCTAATATCCCCACATTCAAATTACCATATTGTGTATCTCTCAAACAACAGTTTAAAGATGATCTTTGATATATGAACAGTACTTTAGACACGCCCTCCCATATTCACCAGTGTACACAGATATCTTCAGATACCGTTTCCAACTCTCGATAGAAGGATCAACTGAAAATAGTATTTCAGCCATCGTCTGTGCATGATCAAAGTCTTCTAATCGTTCATATATCTAGGCATCACAGAAGATTCCCACTCCATACAAAGTATAATAATTCCAAGAGTTGTAGAATGAGATTATTGTGGATCCGATTCAATTGAGAACAAGTGTTGGTTCGGATAGCTATAGAAATCTCTGGAGGATATAGATTATCAAGATCCTTTGGTAATAGAATAGATAGAGCTTCATCATATCTGTTGACAATGATTCGGCTCCTTGCTTGCATATACACACAAAAGAGCTTGATTTGTGTACTGCAAAAGCGACCCGTTTTATCCAATAGTGAATTCTTTGATTCAGTAATCGACAAGATCTCTTTGCAGTACTCGTCTACTTGTGGAAACATATATAAATCTAGATATGATAATTAGAAATCAACTCAACAGAAAGACACTTCAATCATCCGATAATAGGTGAGAATGAGGATATGAATATATTCATTATCTGTTTCAACAATAGATAAGACATTCAAATATACATTATAAACTTCTCTATAACTCATCTCTCCCAACTCGAGATTACTTGCCTAAAGCAATGGGTTGGTTGTGTCGATTAATCAAATGAAGTATGCACTCTGCATAATGAAAATGAAGGATTGGATTTTGTTGATATACTTGTAAAGCCCTTCGATACAGAACAGCAGCCTGTTCATAGTTCCCAATGGATTCATATGTTCTTCCCAAGTCAATTTCAATTAGCTTCTGTTGATAAACTTCTGTACAAGTAGATGAACAACGCTCAAAATAGAACCGAGCCATCTGCTTTTTCCCTAAAGCAAACGATGAACACCCAAGAAGACTGGAGGAAAATGGTTCATTGAGAGTAGTATCCGGATTGATCTGTTCTTTTGCAGCCAGGACTTTGGTGTAATTCCCTCTACAGTACTCAAGTCTGGCTTTTAGTAGACATGTATTCACAAATTCATGACCTGTAAAAGGAAGAATAGATGCTAGACATAACACTGGGCACGATAAGGATTCATGCATTTCCTTTCGAATATCATCAGCTACAAGCGCAAAATACTGTTCACTTGAGGTTCCAGCTGCTTGATTCACAGCTGAAACCCATTTCTTTGCACTCTTGACTGTACAGTTTTCACAGTAATATATACTGAAAAGAAGACTCACCATGTATACAACAGCTTGTTTCATTGAAGGAGGAAACGAATGCGCATCAACAATGGAATTGATCTTGTGAAGTGTGGATAGATAGTCATCTTGAAGAATCTATGATAATATCCACAATACAGCGGTACAGAAGGAGGATTCTCATTAACTTGATAAGAATAGAGAAGAATGCGCGCCTTCAAAAGCAGAAAAAGTATTTGAAGGGAGTAGTAAGTTGGAGGGATATGCTGAATCCACTGTGAGAGATGTTCCAGAGCTGTAGAATACGAGAAATCATTCAGTTCACAGATTATCTTCAATATTAAACAATGGACTTGCATACAATGTTGTAGTGAATGATAGAATCCAAAGCAAGTTCATCTACCTCGATTGAATCGATTTCCTTTTCTTCGTATTGTAATAGTCTCTTAAATGATTCCTGACACTGTCTCAATGACTGAACATCTCCAAGATCGGCAGATAATGCAACTTTGTTGCACAAAAGATTCCGATCACTCTGATTATACTAATACATGTTTGTAACAACTATATCTTACTGTTTTCTTAGATATTTCGTTCAAATACCCTTCATAATCCCCGTGAACGAGTGAGATGAATGCCTCCACAAACCTGTTCTTAGGGGTTATGGGAACAGACATGATTAAGTCGTCTTTAATGAGATAATAGCAAATATAGACTTTTTGGAATGACAGAAATTGGCGTTTTCAATCTGATTGTGTTACTATCGTTCATTTCGTTGGCATTACGATTATAATATATTGAAATCGACATAAATATAATACTAATGACATAGCCACATACATCTTGATTGTCCTTTCATCTTACCAATATCTATTTTCATTTGCTAATGATCAATTGCATAGGTTTCTATGAAGGATTTATATGAATTACAGGAGTGTATTCTGTCGCGAAACGCCTCTGGAGGCATTTTTGGGTCTTGATTTGCCTTTTCCATTATCACAGTATTTAGAGTCCCTTCGTTGGTTCTGAGGTTGCAACGTGATATATAGAGATTTAATGAGCAGATCTCCTCTTGTAGACAATCGCGGAAGTGCTGATCCTTACTATGCTATTAGAGAGTGAGTTAAAATCTTTTGACTATCATATTTAGTGGAATTGAGAGCTCCTTATCAAAGATTAGCAATAAGTACGAGTCCTGGCGAAGAATCCTTGAAACAGGCGACACTGCTCGTGATGAGAAGTTTTCCAATCTGAATCGAAGTATTTCTCTTTGGAGTTGTTTCTGATCCCACTAGCACTTCCCAAGGATATCGACAAACTCACCCGTGATGTGAAGGGAGTTGAGAAGACAGTGATTCTAGTGGAACAGAATCCAGCTAAGTATTCTCATATTGATGCAGTATATGCTGTCTTTGACTCACTTGATGTATAGAGAGAATTGAAGTCTCGCCGTCTGTTCATCAATAATACGTTCAATGTATAATATTTGTCCTCCTTGAATTGTAGGAATTGAAGAAGATGCAAGATTTCATGAAGTCACCTCGTGTTCTTCAGAAGATCGAAGCAGATCAGCGCAAAGTGGTTATGATGGCTTGTATTCATTGGTAGATGCTTTCTGCGCGTAAAACTACTAGCTCCACGATGGCAGCTCGTGATTATGCGAATAACAGCGTAATCAAGAACAACCAGGCCCTTCAATCCGTTCTTTTCATTTGCTTTTTCTTAGTTGTAGGAATATATGAAGAAGCAGGATCAATCGCTGTCTATTCTTGCTGATGGTGTTGATCGTTTGGATGATATGGCCAAAGGAATTGGAGATGAAATTAACCAACAGGATGCGTATAGGAGTCAATTCTATCTGATAATTAGCCTTCTCAGTAATCTGGACACAGATGTATCCGATGCTCAGAACCGTTTGGAACAAGCAAGAACGAAGATGCAAAAGTTGATGAAGACCAATAGTAGGATAGGAAAAAGGAATTGAGTGTAGACAAGTGTGAATTGTGGAGTATCATCATTTTGTTTATCATTGCTGTTATTATGGTCTTTTCATTATTCTAAGAGAAGATATAGGAGCTGTAATTTGCGTTCTTGTTTGTTTAGAGATATGATGTTCATCGTAGCCATTCTTCTTCTTTTCATTCCTTGTTCCACTTTCTTCTCGTCACCAGCAACTCGAGTCTCTCTCACTTCGGGATCACTACTGAGTGGGTATTCGTTAAGGCAGTTATGATGTAGAGTCCGATGAGTGTTTCATAACTATTGTGATTGATACGAACAAGGATTCTATACCTGAGAACAAGTATGCTGCGATGAAGCCGACTTTATGTACTGTTGATTTTATTTATATTGTTTCGCGTCATTTAGTGTATTCTAATAGCGACTATTACCTGGAGAGAGAGTATTCTTCTCCTTATGTGGTTCATACTAGTTATGAAGACGATGGCTATTTGTCGTTCCTTTTACCCATTATGTATAACAGTACTTACTTCCTTGTTGTAAAGGACGAGTACTTTTTACAGGCATTCCCTGATGGAAATTGGATCAACAAGGCAATTTCAAGAATACGAAAGAATCAACATCCGACAATCGTGACCTGTAATGGAAAGCCTCAGACGAGATATGGCTCGGTTGTGGCAGATACCGATGGTTCTATCTTGATGGAAACTCGGTATTTGCGATATATCTTAACGATGACCGATTTCCGCCGTTCCTCAATATCTCCTTTCTTTTTCTTTTCTCAAGCTGTCTTATGCCGTTTCAACGCAGCTATTGTGACACAAACCTGTCCATTCTTTGATGCTCATTATGTATCCAAGTCATCTTATCTGGCATCACTGTTTGGGATGACTGAAAGAACCATTGATAATCTTTCTACGGATTGTATTTCTGCACTCGGAATACAAGATGTCAATTGTTCCTCAATTCGACCTCAGGATCACAGTATTGGAATCGTTTTATCACAATATAAACGCGAATATGTTGATGAACAACTGGAGTCAATTTATGCTTCCTCTCTTCCTCCTTCGGAGATCATTCTCTTTCAAAATGGTCATTTCAAGAACTATCAGTATATTGCAAAGAAATACCCAATTCAAGGACATATTTGGGCAGTCAATTGGAATTCACCATTTTTCCTTCGTCACCTTCTTCCTCTTCTTTTGAAAACTTCTTATCATATTGTATTTGATGATGATATCATTCCAGGAAAAGATACTATTTCTACCCTGATTTCAGTAATCGATGAGAAGGATACGCCCACAGGTGTGGGTGGTCGTTATATACCAAAGTCTAGTTATACTCACGGTACTTATCAAATGATCTGTGCTGACTGTGAATATAAACGATATGATCATGAAGTAGATTTCGTGATTCAGGTTTATGCTAAGAAGGCTATTCACAGTAAGATCTTTTGGCGATACGAACCTTATTCCCAGCGAAATGGTGATGATATTCATGGTTCATTATCATTTGTGATGGAATGTGGACGATATCCATGGAGACCTGCATTCTTCAATGATTCTCATTATAAGAACTATGGTCATGATTCAGTAGCTTCGTATATCACGACTAGTCATCAGGTTATTCGTCCTCGAGTGTTCCGGCATTGGTTAATGGCTGGCTTTAGGCCTTTGATGGGAGACGAAGTATACGATGAATATCCTGATACGTCTTCAAAGCTGGAACATGAATACTTGCAATCAATGAAATACTTTTAACATTGTTTGTAACAAACAGAACAATAGAATTGAGTTCGGATAATTCGATTATAAGCAGTTCGTTTACGTTCTCTTCGTGGAGTAAGCGACAAAATACTATTCATTATTCATTTTCTCTTTCCTTACAAAGTGATAAACATAGTCATTACAATAGTACATAAAACCATCAAAACATATTCCATTGGATTATGTCGTGACTAAAAATCATTCATTATTCCTTATCATACTTCAGGGAAGGACCGAATTGACACAATAGCTTCCAGATTCTGTGGAATCAACTGTAATCTACGTAGATTTACGAGCGCTTGGTCTATCAAATCGAGAGCCTTCCCATAATCACTCATCGATAAATATATCATGATCTCATTCAGACTGGTCAATGCAAATCTCCATCGTTGCTTTAATCTATTGTAGTCTGCTGGAAGATACAGTTCTGTAAGTTGCATCTCATAGTAGTTTGTAGCTTCTTCATACTGATCCAGTAATTCTGTTAGTTCGTGAATTAGAACTTGCCCAAGCAATAAATACGTCACTGAACGCTGAGCAAGAACTAAAATACATCCATAACATTTTCACTTACTTTGGTGATGAACTGATAGCGTAGTTGCATTACTAAATACTGACATCAAATCATCAAGATTGGAAACCCGAAAATCGGAAACTACTTCATCTCGCACTTGTGAATAACGCCTAGATATTAGAATAAGATACGAAAATAAACCGATGTAATGGCAAGATGCCAAAAACAGTACTTACAATTTCTTGAAGAGCTGCTCGACGACAATCCGAAGGATGAAATTCAATTTTCTGTCGATTACACTCATATTTCGATGCACTCTGGAATAATATTCCATTCTTAAAACTACGGTACGAATACCACGCGTTTCAACTGCAAACACGATATTATCTGAACTTACTGCTTGATCTTCATTGTCAATCAATACTGTCGAAGGAGACACAATTGAGACACTATGCATCACATGTTCTCATTAACATCACATAAAAACAGGAATGATAGTAACAGTTCCAACTGTTGTTTTGGTGAGGTCTCTCTCAAGCAAATCAAAACCAAATTCTCTCCAAATCTCAGTTTTATGCTCTTTGAGAAGAGAAAGAACTACATCACTCCGAATTTGAGTGTACACATTATTTCGCTGGAACGTATGATTGGTTGACAGCAATTCGTAACTCTCTGCTAAAATCAGAGAGAAATTGGGAACTTTAGATAAGGGGAAAAACTGATTCGAAATAGAAATTTGTTTCTTGGAAAGTGACATGTGTTGAAGCTGCTTAGCAACTGTTCTCCAATACAACCTTGATTCACGCTCATTTTGGGTCAAAAAGATCTCAAAATTGTTTCCTTTCACTTCTTCAACAATTGTCACTATTTCGATGTGAATCACCCCAAAGTCCCATGAAGGACCATCTTCAACAACACTCTTTGGATTCTCGGATATAACGGAAAACAACCCGTAGTTTATATCAGGATACAAATACATCGAGATCGCTTGATGTAAAACCTGGGCGATTTCTGGAATGAACGAAGGATTCATAACTTGCTTGTTTTCCATTTTCAGGAGTAATTTAGGGTATGAAATCATTTGAAAGCCGACAGTCGGAATAAAACTACCATACGAAGAAGAAGACGAGGATATGTCAATCAACATGTATTGTAAACCCTCTGAATAGCATACCAAAAGGGAAGTATGACAAGAAGAAGTATTAGTGGCAGCATATGAATACTTTATTTGAGTTGAAATGCGTGGATTTAGGAGGTAAACGGTAAACGATACACTACTGTCATAGAGGTCATTTAGTAGAATTGGATTGAAAATATCACTAGGAAGAACGACGAATTTGTCTTTGGATTGACTTAATTGTTTGCTACATCTCATAACTCATATTATCCATACGAAAGAATTTTGGCTACTCCTTGATTGACCAATTCACTGGCATGAGTTACTCGATATACCATATTATCAAACAACGGAAGTGCTTTGATGATGTGACGATTAATCACATGAACTGGATGGCTCCCACTATAAATAAAACCATTTTCTCATGCTTACTGTCCAAGCAAATCAAGATACTCGAACAAACGTTGCTCATTCAGATAGACATTCCCGTTTCCATTTCTTTTGAACCCCACCAATCGAATATCGATGAAATGATTCACATGAATGACTGAAACACTCTCCCGATATAACTTCAACGAAATGTCGTCCAATAGACTTACATCTTGCTTGAGTATATTTTTGTCCTCCTTCTAGTCATTACTATCTAACTTTCTATCCAAACTTCAAGTTGGTTCTCCCGCATCCGTAACTGCGCAATATCACTATCGATATCTCTTCCATAAATTACGGTGAACCATAACAAACATAGAATAACCAGAAGCTTCACCATAAAAGATTATGTAGGCAAATACAAACTTCCAAACGAGCACATCTTCTCATTCGGTACCACACGCAATGAACCAAATCCTCCTTGCAATTCACTTAGGGACGAGTATGAACTCATTGGTGTGCCAATGAACAGTGACCCCATAGTGAGAATTGTAAAGTCTGTTACCGTCAAAACAGCAGCAGCGGCTGAGTCTTTATTGAGATCATGAGCAGAATGTTGTGCTCGTTCTGTGGACATAATCAACCGATCTCCGTAGATCCGAGCAAACTCTTCCTTCAACTTTGACGAATCTGTTGCTAGATAGATAAATGACTTATTCTTGGAGTCAGCCAGTTGCAAACACTTATGGAAAGCAATACTGTCATTCAAAGATAAGAACTTTCTATAGTCCTTGAAATCAGCTCCTCCTGCCCCGAATCGAGCATGAATCGTTATTAGATTCTTGTACTTCCGGAATGGATACAAATACCGTGATTTGGACTTTACTGGAATAAGTGACTGCTTGTAAGGCTTCAGAATACGTTCAATGTTATCAGTTACTTGCTTCCGATATACAATATGCTGTTTGAAGAAGTTCTGGACAATAGAGGGAACATGAGCACTAGAGATTTGTTTACATGAAGTAGTTGAAGAAAGATAATTATAATTACGCATCGCAATACAATTTTTAAGTCGGAGAGACCAATAATAAAACAACGGACAATTACCATCCATAATCACAAAAGGACTCGCAGGAACAGTGTCAATAATGGACTGCTCTGTGATGAATTCTACTTGTCTGTGAAACGTTTGATACTCTAGATAATTGTACACGATGTCCTGAGTAAAACATCTGAATATTTCGCTCTCACCTTTTGTATATTCTTTCATCACTACATTTGAGACTAGATCCAATCCCTACCCTTCTCAGATAGAGAGATAACAGGTAGTCCTGAAGGACGCTTGATGATAAAGGTCTGATCGATTGAACTATCTACATCTGCGTAATGATTCATCAAAATAAAATACAAAAGAAAGGTACTTGTTTCACTTCCGCTAGAATGAGACTGGAAATGAGCGAATACATTTGATTCGCGAAGCCACCATGATAATTCCAAAGAATAATGCCTTCATGGAATTGTGAAATACGATCGATTTCCGTTATATTGTGAACATAGATAGTAGTATCCACCTCTTCATCAGGAATATCATCTATATCCTGGAAGAAGTGAATCCAAGGCGGGAGTAAGTCATTACTTCTTGTTGAAATGTCTTCTCCTTGCTTATGCAACCGAGTTATATTGTTTTCTGCCGCAAAATATCCCTTTGGTAACCGACTTACCGAAGTCAGGTAATCGATATTACAAAACATAAAAAGAATCAAACAAATCGAGAATACTATATAACAGTAGATAGACATAAAGAGAAGCACCCAACAAAAACAAAAATGATCAATGATGATTCATAACAAACAAACTACATGCAGCAATATTAAATACGTACATCCTTAGATCCTTCAAGATGCTGTGCCTTCACCTTTCCTGAACGCAGTTGCTTAGCACCATTCTTTGTCTTTCTGGATTTAGTACGTACCCAGATGTAGAATCCGGCAATTCCAACAACAACAATAATAATAAGGACCAGAATAACAATCAATGTGACAGATACGGCATTCAGATTCTTACGTTCAGAAAGCATAGGTTTTAGATAGAACTCGAATTTGGTATTCTTGGGGAAATGCTTAACCATATTCTCAGTCAACGTCTCTCCAATCGACGTCAGACCATTCGAGACAGCACGCAGAATACGACCAGCATCATCAGACTCAGCTGTCACACGGAAATAAACAGCATTCATCATTTCAGAATCGGTTCCAACATCCTTGATCTTCCATGCTTCTATGAGTCGAGGAAGGATATCAAACAGAGTTGCAATCACAGTACGCATCTCTTCTGCACCTCCTTCTGTTGTCAGAGTCTCCTGAGTGACATTAACAGCAATAGCGAAATCAATGTAGGCATAGTTCTTAGGAGGATTCAGTGATCGGCATTCTGTCTCATCAGCCTCACCCCATGAAGGCTGAAGTTGCTCATCACCACACTTACGATTACGTTCACCAATATAACCATCAGCACAATCAATAACAACAGTTTCACCTGCATATGTACCAGGCCAGTCTCCATCCTTTGTGCAATAAACCAACTTACATGACTGGAGATCTATTACAGAGAGACCGGTAAGGAACTCGTTGTTCAATGTATCGCTAATCTCCACCTTATAGGTTCCGTAGGAGGTCAAGTGATCCATCATCATCCACTCCTTCAGCTGAGAACGATCCGACCAAATACCCTTCTTGTTGATAGTGTACAGAAGTTCAAAAGTAGCACCATCATTACTTCCATAAATGTGAATCAGAGTAGGATCATTATTAGGATTACGAATAGCTGAACCAAGAATAATCTTGTTGATCCATTCCACACGATCATAGTTATAAGAATAGGTGGTCCAAGCAGGTAATCCATGCTCAATCCAGCTGGTTGTAGTCAAACCATCCCAGGCCTGTTCGGCTGACTCTGTAGCCTGAGCAAAGAAACTTGACTTAGCGATCGTTCCACCATCCACACGAGTAATACACGTTCCAGAGAGAGGAACCACATATGCCTTCCATAGGATTTCTCCCGAAGTCGTAGAGTGACGATGCGAAGCAATAGCAATAACATTCTTATTATCCCTCAATCGATAACCTGGAGCTGTTCCCATTCGCTGATAGTAATCATCGAACTGACTACTTGCCAATGTCTTATGACTAGGATTCGAAGGAAGATTTCTCAAATACACACGAATACCATTAAGATACACTTCAAGACCATCACGATAGTACACAGAGAACTGAAGAAGAGGATACTGATCACTATTAGGTAGATCAAAGGTGTAACGGAAATAAATAGTTTCCTGAGACCAAGTACCCACCACTCCATTGACCTTCTCCGTCCATTTCGAATCATCATAGGTAACATCGTACCAGTTCTTACCAGGATTTGAATCCAACACACACTTCCAGGTAACCTTAGAAACCTCAACCACAGTCACAGAGAAGGTATCGGTCTTCACCTTACCATCAGTTTCAGTAGAAAGGAATGTGAACTCTTTGATGAGAACACCATTGGGATCCTTCACTCGCAGATAAGCACCAGATTCAGAATAAGACCAACCATCACCATAAGAATCCATCATTTTCACTGTATACGTATCCGTTTTCAAACAGAGAGCAGCTGTATAGATTGTATTAGCAAGAGAAGCAGAAAGATAATACTCTTCATTGCCATCACTATCATAAACTGCATAAGACTCTTCGTTACTATACGAATATGTCTTCTTCTCAAAGGTGTATACAGCACGACCATTCTCTTCAAGACATTCCTCAAACGTCAGTGTAAGAAGAGCAGTTTGGGATCCAGCTTCACTCTCCACAGTAATAGTGTAGACTTTCACTCCTGTTCCATAGACAGCACCATTGATAACAGGGTTGGTAGGATCAAGACCTCCTGATATAATGGCAGGAGAGACAGTAATAGATTTGTAAGCACCGTTTGGATATACGAAACAATCATCCATAGGATAACCACTGTACACAATCATCTCTGGAGGAGTCAATGTGATTTCAGTGACAGGAGTGACAATCTGAGCGAAAGGATCTGTATGGACATATGGCTGAGGATGCTCCATCTCATAGACAGTAATAACAGGATAGTAATAACCATCTTCACGAGAAATCTGATATTTGCAACCAGTATTATCTGTACAAGAAATGTACATGTTACGCGTGATTCGACTATCCATACAGACAACAAAAGAATTGGTATAATCAGCTGTGAGAGATCGTGAACATGTTTCCATCACTGCATCACCTGTGGCGGAATTCACTTGACCAGTTCCACACTGGAGAGTCGCTCCTGCTTCACTCTGGACAGTCATGGTAGCAGTTCCCTTAAGAAGGGTTACTGTGTAATACTTGCCAGTCCATTGCTCACCATTCGTTGTACCCTGACAACCAGTAATCGTGAGAGAGAACGACATGAAGAATGAACCTCCACTGTTGATGGCACTTACAGCAAATACAGTCGTATTCAGAGAAACCATAGGAGTTCCGCTAATAGTACCAGTCACTGCATTGATAGACAGACCACTAGGTAACGAAGGAGTGATCGTGTAGGAAGTGACAGTTCCTGTACTACCAGTAGTATCGACAGTAATATCAGCCATCGCCTGGAAAGCAATAACAGTAACGGAGGTCACTGTAATACCATTCTGCTTCAGTGTCAAACCAGATGGAGGAAGAACATAGAAAACATCCATAGCAATCGTGGTCTTGTACTGAACTGAGCCACTGTTACAAGTAACTGTATAGTAACCAAGATTAATCTCAGTAGAAGGTGTTCCAGTGATCACTCCAGAAGCACTATTGATACTGAGACCTGCAGGAAGTGTCGGAGATACATTAAATCCAGAGCAAGTTGAAATAGCATAGAATACAGGCCTGTTTTCTTCAATAGCAACATTGACGAAGTAGTGAGCCATCTCATAATTGTAAGAGACGTACTGAGGAGGAGAATGGTACATCTTATCCGAAGGCACCACAGTCCATCCAACACCAGGTTGTCTCCATTCAAAGATCATACCTCCCTGAGTAGTAGACTGTTGGTACTCAATCTTGTAGTAGTAGTATCCAACTGAACTAATAGCACGAGTGATATCCTTGGATGTCATTCCATGACAACCCCAATGATTGATGAGTTCATTATTGTTGAGAGAGATCAGTTTGCAGCCATCATCACAAGTAATACGAAGACCCCAGTCACCAATACTATCATGATATAAATATCCTTCCCAAACGACGTAGTAATTTGTACTGAAATCATTAGTCAGACCTGTCCATGGAATAACGGGGTTCTGAGCAGGATGGTTAATAGCTTCATCCACCTTGATCACCTTAATATCGATCTGGTTTCCAGAAAGAGCCTTGTACGAACAGAACGAAGCATCGGTGATCTTATAGTACTTGGTATACAGACCAGAAACTGGAGCATTTGTAATAACAATCGTTACTTCTGTCTCTGCACTTCCACTGTAGCCAGAAGCCGTAACTGTATACACTTGATTGACGGGACTTACAGGACGGCCTGAGATAAATCCATTAGTGGAATCAATAGTTATTCCAGAAGGCAGTGAAGGAGAAATGGTCCAGGAAGTGGCTCCTCCAGAACTCATTGTAGGTTGATATGTGACAAGATCCGAATTCACAAAACCAGACACAAAAGGATAAGTAATGAACGTAGGTCCACGTCCTCCCACCTTCAGAATATTAACATCGGCTACGGTATAGGTATCAATAACACCATCAATCTTATATTCAAGCTTCAGTACAGCAGCCTCATTGAACTCCATATACGAAATAACAAAGAGATGACGACCAGGTGATAACACTCTGCTATTCTCGGAAGAAGATCTAGGACGACAACCATCGAGATTAATAAACACATTCGTCAGATCATCCAAATACATGAGAGAACCATCATCCGAAGTCAGACGCATTGAGTATGTACCTTCTGCAACCACGTTAAAATAACCATACATGTAGGCAGAGAAGTAATCAAGGAAACGATAATCCAAACCAGGCCACACAGATCCGGTCTCTGACTCCCAGGTATCCGAGAAATCGACCTTTGATTCCATCTTGCAGTATTGAGCACTGTTCTTGTAGAAATAGTTGAAGGAAGGAACCAGACATTCTGTGATACCTGCCCAATAGCAAGCCACAAAACCTCCAGTAGACATTTCAGTTGACTCACGAATTGTGAAAGAAAACTGAGTGGTAATAGAACCTCCAGGATAGGTAGCAGTTACAGTATACTCCTGACCACTTGTAGAAACAGAAGATACTGTTCCTGTAATTGTACCAGTAGTAGCATCAATAGACATTCCCTCAGGAAGAAGAGGACTGATACTGAAAGAAGTAACAGCAGCATCCAGCGAAACGGGAATAGGTTCAAGAGGTGCTCCTACAAAAATAACCATTGTTTTGAAACCATAGGACATCTTCGTGGGTGTACCGAACACTATACTTAAAATAACTAGAAAGATATACCCTCAAGAGTAAAGGTTGACACATAGGAGTTGTATCCAACGGAAAAGACGGTCTTTTGGAGTCCAGCAAGAGGTGTTCCTGAGATCGTAATAGTCTTAAGATTGTTCGATCCACTAGTAACTGTGTAGGTAAGTCCAGCAGGCAGCGATGGTGCGATACGGCCATTCACCGTAGTTGTACATGTGCAAGTCACATCGGTCATCTTTGTTCCCACAGTAAGGGAAATAGCGTTACTACTACATGACCATGGATAGATGGTTTGGGCAAAAGCTAGTCATTACAACGTAAATAAACCAGTATACAACCAAAAAACAGCAAGCTCACTATGAACAACGAATTCATAATATAAACTATGAGTTTATAATACATGAAATGCGGCAACATTTCCTCAATTGAGGGTTGATAGATACTGCAAGATAATTGGATGAGCACATCCCGGAATATGATTCTGTAAAATGATTGGTACTGTAATTTCATGTTATTATCTGCTATTTCTAGAACTGATAGACAACTCATACTAGTCCAAAGGATGGAACGTCATTATATCTGGTAGAAGATATAGATATCCAAGATAGACACATATATTATGAAAGCACTTAATAATCTGCCTTGCATTATATGGGTGAGGAACTGTTGAAGATATTCAGCTTTTATAAATGAAATGGATGTTGTTTGAGAAGACAGTTCCAGTTATTCCATAGACCCTGTACTACATACCTAATGCAAATCGAATATCATAATTTGATACTTTCCAGTTCATTAGCATATAAGTCGGGTTCAGTATTGCTTATGAAGCATTGTCTACTTCTCCTTTTACTGGCCATTTATGTGTCTGTCTTAACAGTACGTGTCTTTCATTGTTTTTACCTAGTTCCTTCTATTTGGTATCAGATGGAGAAGAGACCTCACTGTATGGAACATTTCGTATTTTCATGACAATTAGACATCATCATATGATAACGTGGTTATATCCCATGAAATCGATTTTTCAATGGATGGTTTGAAGTCTACATGTGTACCAACTCTGATGAATACGTCAATTGTGTTTTCCGAATCCAGGAAGGTTTCAGCCAGTTATACACCAGAACCCTCTATATCTGGGAAGAAAAGTATACAAATGGCGACTGTGAGACCCTCTTCTTCGCTAGCTGAGCCTATCTTTACTTCTTTAGGTGTGAGCAGTCTAGCTGCAGAGTATATTTCAAATCCTCCTATGATCCATGATTTCTATTCCAAAAGACGCTTGGGTATCAAACACATCTCGTTTTCAGATGAACAAATCCGGAACCGCTGCATTCCATCGAGCAATTCATCGTGTCCAGATATCACTTTAGTTACTCAACTCACGTATTGGTCTATCCTCTCTCTCATCTAGATCCAACAGAATTCCCTTTTTCTATTATCTCATTCAGCAGTGGTCTGGACACATTTCTGCAGCATTAGCGTTGACTCCAAAGGAATACGTTCGGTATTCGAAAGATTTCTTTTCGTTTCCGATTCCTAAGCGTGTAAAGATCACTCTATTTCAATTGGATCCTTCTAAGCCCTTCCCTGTAAACCGTCTACGCAATATTGCTATTAACAACATTGAAACCAGTCACTTCTTCTATAATGATATTGATTTCGTGGTTTCAGGTGACTCTAGTATTGTTGGATGATCGATAGATCAGCTGTATGAGAGGTTGATGATGATTCCTGAATCCTTCCTAAATCGAGAAGATCAAACCATTATTATTCCTGCATTTGAATATCTTCCCAAGATGCATGTCTCACAGCGTGAATTCGCTACTGTGATGAAGAAGTACATGCCCAATGTTCCTAAGAACAAATCAGCGCTAGCAACCTGCATGAATCTGAATTCCAAAGACTGTACCATCTTCCGAGATAAGGCTCATCTCCATGTCTGTTTTGGCCCTCTTCCTGATAGTTAGGATTATTTGATTCAGGAATGGTTCTCTACACCACCAAGTCTGCTGTATTCTATTCCATGTCTTAACGGAGATAGACAAGAACCGTCATTATTGGAGATGATAGTGATTCCTAGTTACCTCCTTATAAAGAAGACACCAACCTTACCTCTATACGATGAACGGTTTGTGGGATATGGCTGGAACAAAGTACAGTGGATTGAGAACTTGCGAATGGCTGGATATAACTTCTATGTATTTGAACATGGTTTTATTATTCACTGTCCTCACCCAATGTACCTGTGTTGATATGTTGTAAGAGTAGTTCGGAATCACAACAGAGATTTGGAGCAAGAATGAGAAGTGTGCAGAATGTTTGGAAGACCTTTTTACGTGATATTAGGAAAAAGTACTCGGGTGTACATTCGTTTCCAAGGTGTTAAACCAGTGTTTTTGTGCATCACATTGTTTGTGAAATGAATAATGAAAAGGGCACACACAAAGAGAATGGGCTTCTCCAGCGTGGAATCTTCTCAACGAGTGATTTTGAAGCCTTTCAGAAGGGCGATGTACATTGATACGAAGGATGATTATAGATAGGATGTAAAGCATCTGAAACAATTCATGATGATTTGTAATGAAGCTGTAACTGGAATGAAGATATCCGATATCACCGAAGTCCCAGAAGTATTTCGTGAGGGAAATTTGCTTTTCTAGAGAGTTCGAGTGATGGTAGATGTTATGGTAGAACTCAACTCGTGGATTGATGAGATTCCCCCTCTTGTTCAGCCATCTCGATTTGGGAATAAAGCTTTCCGTATTTGGTTTGATCGTTTATGCGCTGTATAGATTATTATGTGGACTCATTTCTTAGAACTCCATATCCATTGTAGAACGGATTGTGGGGCCTGAAAATATGGATATGTGTAGAGAAACAAGTGGATACCTTGAGGATTCGTTCGGCAATTCTCAGCGTGTTGATTATGGAACTGGCCATGAAACAACATTCTTCGTTTTTCTATGTAGGTTCCGTTGATTGGACGCTATTCTAGTTTGTCTCTACAAAGCACTTGTGATCAAGCGGGAGGAACTTCCTGCTGTGATTCTTCTTGTGTTTCCTGCATATTTGAAAGTCTGTAGACACCTCCAGACGATCTACTGGCTTGAACCTGCTGGTTCCCATGGAGTGTGGTGTTTGGATGATTATCAACTTCTCCCATTCCTGTTTGGTTCTGCTCAGCTGATTGGTAGGATTTAGTTCTGCTCATGAATTGTAGGTAATGAAACCTTCAAGCCAACTTGTGTGACTGAAAACAGTCTAATTGACCAGTATTCATCTGACTATATGTATTTTGAAGCCATCAAATTCATCAACATTGTCTATGTTCCTTCTTTCAATCACATATAGACAAAAACGGGACCCTTTGAGGGTCACAGTCCAATCTTATATAATCTAAGTCGAATGCCTTCATGGAGAAAGATCAACATTCATCTCCAACGTTATTGGGCTCGTGAAGTACTGGGAAAGTTTCCTGTGATGCAGCATCTCCGATTTGGAAAGCTGTTCGCGATGACTTGGGAACCTACTGTTAAGCAGGATCGAAGACAATTGGAGTATGTGAATGCACCAAAGCGAACAGAAGAATCAGTGAATATGGAACGACGGACTCAGTCGCACATGGCTGCAGGGTATAAGGAAGAATTCACAGCAATCAAGAGTGTACACTGTTCGCTTTGTTTTCCAATAAATGAGGTGTTAGTTCGATTGCTTCACAAACAGATAACAAGTTCGTTTTGCTTACAGCCGACTGTCCTACATGTTTCGACTCACATGATTCAAATGTTGAAGGAGCTTCTCCTTAATCATAGCCCTTCCATAAGGAACATAGACGCCCGCTGTCTGATCGAGGCTACAAATAAACCAATTACAAAAGAAGTGACATAAGCATGTTAAACTCGTTCAAACTATCAATGTAATTGTAGATATCGCTAACCTGGTAAGAAAGCTTCTGGATACCCGGATTAATACGAATTAGTTCTTTCTCGAACAAATCAATAATAACTAGTAATGAAAAGACCCAGCAATCATCGTACAAGCCATACACTGAGATACAGTCGGGAAATCGTAGTAAGTACGAGTAGACACATTACCCCTTTGGATGAACAAGATAGTATGCTTTCCAGATTGAGACTACAAAATTATCATATCTAGAAGAGACAACCATCAGTAATTAGGAAGAGTGAAGGTAATTATGAGACTAACACTGAAAGTCCTGTTGTTCTGTCATCCCAAAGAAGAATCCAATGATCTATAACGTTACATATGATAAAAAGGAGAGAGTAATGTGTTATAAAGAAACAAGTCCATTATATGGTAATTGTTTTCAAATCCATATAAGACAATTCTCTATTCGCCTTCAATTCAGGAGACTTCCGTCGATACGAGTTCTTTTTAGTATTCACATTATACATAATAGCTCCTACACTTCAGCTCACTAATATCCACATACCAATGGACGCAATTGTTATACCTAACAAGTTCGACCATGTAAGTGTCTTACCAAAATACACGACTGAAGCCAAAATAATCGCTACTCGCTTAAATGTACTTGTAATTGAATAAGACAAGGAAGTTACTAAAGACATAGTCTACCACTGAGACAGAACGAAAAGCTAAACATAGTACGAGGCTATAGAACTCATATATTGAATAATAGAACTGACGAGAAGATAAGAGATACTAAGATTTCTCCAAGAACCCTCAGAATATTCGGTAATTAAAACAACCGGAAAGAGGAGTATCCAACTTAGCGTCCCATTTGTCCAGTGAAGCTATATATGATGAAAGAGTAAGATACTCACGAAATTTTTCTCTAGACCTAATCGCATTAACATCTTAAGATAGACACTTTGCCACACACCAACAATCGTCGACACTAAAGCACTTATAAAACCTATCATATTGAATCTACTCATAACAAAAGAACAGAAACAAGACTCCAACTCATTGACAGAAGCGTAAACAACACCAAATACAATTGGAAATAGTGTTAATATCGTCTTGTTGTCAACACCTTCACCAGTCCAAAGATAGACAATTAACACATTGAAAAACGGTTGCAATGCTTTCACTGTATGTGTCAAAGATGCTGGAATATAAGCGTAACTAATATATGTGAGGAGCTTCGTTGCTACCATAGCAATTGCCAGAGGAAATATGTATCTCACAGTTATCCACAAATTTAGATTCTTCAAACAGAATCGCATTTCGTGACGATGAAAAACAGTCATATTCACAACTATACTTGAAAAGTGCAAGAGACCCCTTACTATCACAGCATGAACTAATAAATACATGTGCAAACGTTAGGGTCAATGGTAGAACCCGTTCCTGGCCACTAACAAGTGTTTTGTTCACCACAGTAGCCATAATGGACGATAAATACCATACTCCTACTGCTAGTGTGATCTATAATAAAATAATCTTCATAAATCGGGAAACATACTTTACAGAGATACATGTAGTGATTGCGACGCTTCGATGGGTCCATCGAGTACTTTACATTGACATCTATATCGTCGCTATTATTTGCACCTCCTGATTCCGGGTCACCCATCACCAATAAGGAGATTTATTTGATTAGCAAGTTTCGAAAAAGAACCGTTGGTTCCGTATTAAACTGATTTGATATGTAAACAAAGCCTTTCATATTCTTACAACTTCTCTCAGACTGTATATTTTCACAATCATTCTTTTTCAACACTATAGACGGGGAGATTATTGTACATACGAGTTGCATGGTCGCGAAGCTTTGCTACTTGTTGGATATGCTGTATGTGAGAGAGGAAAGAAGGACCCACTTCTCGACACAACGGACAATTTCGTTTGGAGACTTGTTGGAATAAGAGTTTGGAGCAACGATTACAGCAACCTCCCTATTCATCAGATGGGTTTTGTATAATGCTACATGGCCACAGGGAAGAAGGACAGTATCCTACACAATGAGAACCGATTCCTAGAACTACGGCATATTCTGCCATACAAATAATGCATAATTCCTTTTCCTCATCCATGGGTCTTGGAGTATGTGTATCTTCTGCCAAAGTGATGTGTGAAGGAAGAATGGAGTAAACATCCGCTTCCGATCGAATAAGATGTTCTGGAAGTTGTCCTTGCATTTCTCTCCATTCTCGATTTCCTATTTCTCGGTCCTATAATGAATGATGTTTCCGATTCCTACAGCGATCATATGTAACGTGTCATCGGATGTTACAGTACCAATTTGAATACGGATGATCAGGAGAATGAAGAAGAAGAGGCCTACAACAAACGAAGTCACCATGGCACAGAGGAGCATTTGTGCACATGTATCCTATGTGTTTCAGAATAGAAATGGGCATACATAGGAGCGATTGCACATAGCAGAGTACCAGGCAACTGTAGTAAAGACAGAAAGCAGGAGAAGGCAATCAAGAATCAAGTAGATTAGGATTCGAGCTGCAATTTCCAGAGCTTTACCAGATGGAGTCAGATCAACTTCACCAAATTGCCGTTTCCAATAACCACAATACTATGTATGATACCGCTACTATGTGGTCTACAGGAGGCAGGAACGAGAAGAGAATTGGAGTCGTTACTATAAGAAGCCCAATGATGCAGAGTCCAAAGAGGAGTAATGGAGATGCACACATCAGCAGTGTTCCAGGACTCACAGCTATGCATTAAACATTCTTAGAATCCTAACGATGGGTCACATGGAAGCAGATGATGTCCACTCCAACGACAAAGAAAGCAAGAAGAGAATATACTATGATTTCAGCTATCACTTGAGACTTGAGCATAAATGCCTTCCATAAAAGTAAACGGTCATGATCCTCCTGTTGGAGATGTTCATGCCAACGTCTTGTGAATGCGTTTAACTACGAATAATCATGCAAATGCATATGTACTCCTTCGATTCGTTTCAGCATAAGAGGAATGGAGACAATCCAGCACACCAATACAGGGAGAAGAGCTATGACATCCGAAATCATTTTAAAGCCAACAGCAAGCAAATATAGAAGAATGAGCGTTACAGAGAGACCAACGAAATAGACACAGCGACCCACTTGAATGAGAATAACATGACGCGGAATGGACTGGCGACTAAACATGGTCCGAATTGCTCTGAAGAACACAATAATCACAGGAATAGCCACCAAAACTGTTAAGGGAGTGAAGATGTTCTTCCATGCATCTGCATTAAATGCATGGCTATACTTATATCGAGTGACGACTTCGAATCGTATGGTTGAGAACACAATTCCAAGTCTACGTATCATGATAGTACCATAGGAAAACAAGATTGGTGAAACAGCGAATCCAAAGTAATGGACGACAGATTTAATAAAACTATCGTTAATTTCAAGCCAATAGGAGAGCCTTCCTGGTTTCATTAGACTAATGTACAGTCGTTTGTTCGATGACATTGGCTCTTCATGTGAAAAGATGGGAGAAGCATACTTTGAGTAGCATCTTGGATCGGGTTGAGAGGTAATTGAGGAGCAACGATCTCCTCGTCGACAAGAGGGGCTGTAAAACTCATTGGACGCTTGTTAATCAGAAATTGAAAGTATATCCTCAGTCTGTCATTAACGAAGATGAATGGTTCGTCAAGGAACAAACAGTCCAATTACACTTCCATTTATCAAGAGTTGCCTGTAAACGATATATATGACCTGTAGTCTTCCCATCAATTCGCTCCAACTTTGGGAGTATCGATTCTTTCGTAAACTGTATTAGCTTTTGAAACGATTTTGGATAGATATGACACAGTTTATCTCCGAATATAGAGAATAGAGGTTCAACCATTCCAGAATATTCCAATAGTGGTTGTCTTAATGCTAACTCATTGAATTCATGAATCCAATACCAAAAGTAATAAAGGTTAAAGAGATTTGTTCCCTTTGATGATTGATACATGCATAGCGAGCAAAATAGAATAACAAGCATCGAGTAACTCTTCATCTTATCTTCAAAGGCACGATCCGATAACGATGATATTTCGGGCATTTCTGGAATCAGCAGAGGACACTGGCGATAAAGTAATCCCAGTATCATAGAAACAAAATGAGAATCCGAAATGGTTAATTCCGCTAATACAGAGGCCATGTCAATACAAACATTCTTAGAACTTGTTTCAGCTGCTTTATGAATTAAATTGTTCGTTATCTCAGCACGTAGAATTGCTTGAACTTCTTTACATGAACACTGATTCAGAATTGAAAGCAAAGATTCGGCCTCCTGACAAGCTGATTTGCCTCCTACCACCTTATTCAGAATCCCTTTGAGTTTCCAAATACACTCACGAACATCTCCATAATACTCTCCTAAGACAGCCTTGTCGTTTCCTGCTTGGAGCAATTCATCAACAGCATGTATCAGAGAAGAAGGAGGAATTGAGGTTAGTGTATGTTGAACAAGTGGTTCTGGAGATGAAGGAGGAGATACTACTGGGTCACTACATATCTTCGTCTCGTCAGTGAGTTTTGCTGATGTTGCCGACATCTCGGGAATTTCTGTCACTTGATCCGATTCGCCACTTGTTGGTTCGACCTGTTTCTGTTTCGAAATTACAACCTCTTCACAAATAACCGCAATTTTTTGCAACTTCTGATCTCGCTCTTTTGCCTTTCTTCGAATCTCCTTCTTAACTACTGCATTCCGAGTTTCCAGAGGTTCCTGACTCTTTTTCCATTCCTCAGTCTCCTCACGAAGACGATGATCCTCCAAATCAGCAATCTAGTTATCATAATCCTTTCCAAAGATACTCTTGTACAAATACGATCGAATATACGAAGATTAGAGAGAAATGGATCTTGAGACTCGTCATAAGGACTACATTCAAGCAACAACCAATACCTACCATAATTGCGGGTTCAATGGAGGCAGTACAGAATCCTTCTCACATTGACTAACACTAGAAACGACTGACTCCATCTCTTGTTGTTCCAAAATCCGTTCTTGCAGATAATCACGATCTGAAACAAGTTGCACGGAATCAAGAAGATAGGAAAGATTATCCAACTCACCTTCAGGATGAATCAACCGAACATCCACCTTTCGTTGCCATACCATTCGTCGATCCAAAGATGTTTCCTCTGAAATAGCTTTATCTTTCTTTTGTTGCTTTTTCACCGCTTTGGATTGAGATGGCTTTTCTACCTTGGGATAGATTAATGATGCAGAAATGTTTCGATATACTAATAAATTATACCAAAACAACAAGCAATCACCTGGAGTTGGTTTTGCAAGTACCACCGGTTCCTGTTGGTTCTCTACAACTCAAGATTGAAAAGAACCCAAACTCAAAGTCTGGCTCTCAGTCTTCTCATTCAACAGACTAGCTACTGAAAGCGACCAACCACTTTTCTAAAATGTTAATACAATTGCAGAGAATCCACTTTATGACCTTTGGGTGGTTGCATCAGAGAAAGACTGAGATCATCTTTTCGTATCCTTAAATAGAAACAAACACAAGAACCCAAACTCATCATAAATCATTCGGTGCAATCACATCATCAATCTTCAGTACCATTCGACACAACTGTGTTGCCAACTGTAACTGCTGTTGCTTACTAATCAACGTCTCGATCACACACACATCCTTCATATCATTCGTTCCAGTTCCCATGCAATCGACTCCCAAACGAGGATTCTTCTCCTCCACCTGACGCTTCTTCAAATGTGACACCTCCTCCATGAAGCTCAAACCACTGTTCTCAGCAAGTGCAGCAGGAATCTCATCCAAGGCATCAGCAAAGGATCGGAAAGCATGTTGTTCGATTCCAGGGATGGTTGCAGCGAACTCTTCCACAGCGATGGAACATGAAATCTCTGCTGAACCTCCGCCATAAACAATACGATTGTCCTATATCTCACCTAATTCAATCATACTCACTCTAATCAGATTGCGAGTCACACAAATAGCATCCCAAAGAGAACGTTTTGCTTCGTCCACAATCATTTGATTACCTCCACGGATGAAAATGGTACAAATATTGGAATTACGACAACCCTCAATCATCAACATACTATCCTTAGTAGTTCCCACAGGTACATCACGGACTATCCATCAATCATTGGATCTTCTTCTACCTGATTCAGCATATCCCAATTTATCCTTCGATAACTCCTCGAAACGAGGAACAATCTTTGCTCCTGTTGCAATTGCAATAGCTTCAATCTCCATTCCTCCTACCCATCTCACTGCATGAATTCCATTCTGGAATAACAGTGAGTTAGCTTCATCATCAAATCCTTGGGATCACAACACACCACAAATCCATACCCCATTGACATATGGCCAGATTGGCTCCTGTATCCTTAATGCGTTGTACCATATCACGGAAATACGCCTGCTCCTTCTCATACATATCCATCAGATCCTGATCTTAAGTACCGTCTTTAAATCTACCTTTGCATTTGTAATCTCCACCTCATGCTTTGTTTTTGGCTTTGGAGGTTCAAAAGGACATGTTAACAGACAAATCCGTGCATCCTTCAATGATTTCGACATCTGAGGATGCGAAAAACCCTTGTCCAGAACCAGTCCATGAATCAACTCCGTATCCTCTAGCTTGCCTCCCGTTTTGGTCTATATGGAATATCGCATGATCAGTACTTACTGTCAGCTTAATTAAATCAAAACGAACATCGCGACGAGGAATATCTGCAACCGAAAGAACCGATTTCACGGCAATTTCAGCCATCTGACGCTTAAATCTATATTAACAGAAAGAGGGGATATCTACTGATTCACAATCTTCGATGATAAGGTGGTTAGGGCGACTTCAATCAAAGGCTCAATGTTGTCCTCAGAGAAGTCAATTTGATATCCAATTTCCGACAAGTGATCCACTGCAATCTTGCACGCTTGTTCAAAGCCATCAGCAACCTTCACAGGATGAATACCTTTATCCAGCAGCTCTTGTGCTTTCTCTAGCATGGCACCAGCCAAAACAACAACACCTGTTGTTCCATCTCCAACTTCCTCATCTTGGGACTGAGAAAGCTCAACCATCAACTTAGCAACCTGGTGCTGCACATCCATGTTCTTCATGATCGTTGCTCCATCATTTGTTACAGTCACTTCTCCATCCTGACTAACCAGCATCTTATCCATTCCTATACATAAGAAGGAGTGACCAGATGATCACCCTTAGGTCCTAAAGATGTTCGGAGAGTAGAACAAAGCGTTCTGGCAGCCAGAATGTTTGCCTACAAGAATCACGCTTCCCAACACTCATTTCCTACACGAATTGCATCTAATCCCTTTATACGCTGTTTCTTCTCTTGTTCACGGATAATAATGAAGGGATTGCCAAACTCGTCAAATGTGAGGCTCATCTAGAAATTACGAGAAATACCAGTACCTATTACGTTAAATACGTAAAAATACGATTTCTTCACAAAATCGATTGAAAAGCGCTTCTATCAGAAGAAACGTTCAGTGATCGTCCAGTTATTTGATCTTCAAGAATCCTATCTTTTCAGTCTTTAGTATCATCACATGCATTCTCGAGGATGAGTCAATTCGGAGAGTTCACACCTGTTGTCCATCCTTCCTCAATCTATAGTGAGTTGATTCGTCGTATTCGGAGTAATGACTGTTACTCTTATCAATTCTAGTTTTGAAACCAATTCAAACAGACAAAAACCGCAATTTGGCTACCACAATTTCGGTAGATATGCTACAAACTCAGTTACTTGAAGAAGGAAAGGAATTCATTATTATCAACCTGGCGTACGTTACCTTTCTTCTCCATTCATACTAGTGACTACCTCGTTATCCCTCAATTATTGAATCGATGTGTGAATTTCGATATGAATCCACTCCAGTTATCGACTATTTTTGATGTACTATACGTTATGGAGTTTTGGCTCTCTTCACCGGCACATTATGGTGAGTAAAAAAGAACTCGCTTTATTCTAGTTTATCTTCACTCACCTCAGAATAATATTGACTGTGAATTCGTTGTAGCCTGCTACTTCTTATGGAAGAATGAAGTCAGATTCCTTTGATCCTCTCATATACAGGATGAAATATCATCTTTCTCGTATCAGGATATCATTCTGGATGTAATGCGTGCTGGATTGAAAGATGTCTCTATTGATGATATACCAAATGTTCCTATGAATAAACTACGAGAATTCTACACAATGCTAGTGAATCCTCCTTCAGAGAATCTTCTCTCTTCAGCTCTGGTACTTACCAGGTGCAATGTCTTGGGTCTGTTTTACATGGATCACTCCCCAATGCCTGTATGATTGGATTCTTGTTGTTATTCTCAGAATCCTCCTTTATTAATGATTGGAAGTGGTCGCAAAGTATTATTCTCCTCCGATAGAATAGACGATTATCAATGGAACGAATCAATTGGTGAATTTGTTTGTGACTGTAATATTGATGTGTGTGGTGATGTGTTTGTTCGTGGTATGTCCTCTGATGGATTTGAATGTCTTTTCGAGTATTGTGCTCATACTGCTCTATTACAAGATGTGGACATATCATGAATGCTTGATACATAGGAGACAAACTTGGTGTTGCCCAATCGAATGAATTGTAATTCATTGATTAATTCGACTACACTTACCGTAGAAATATGGACTGTCACTTAGAAGTAGATCACTCTATCCTCAACTCGTCGAGAACCTTCTGTTCCATTGTTCCATGGTCCTTTATCAGCTTCGACCTGTTATCATCAGGGTATTGTAACATTTATTCAGCATCATGCAATTCATCTAACAGATGAACGAAGAGCAATGATACATGGTGAAGGTGATGATGCATTGATTATTGAAGTGTGTTTATTGTTATATGATGGGAATATTTCAATTGCTCTACAGAAGGCAGCAGAGATGGGTGTTCATATCAATACTCCTTCTGTTGATGCATCTATAAGTCTGAACCTCCTTCCTGTAAATGAGAAGCTTCCTGAAGCTGGTCAAGAGAACCCTATTCCTCAGTCTGAGGACACGAAACCTATTGGTCAGTGTGTAGATGAGAAGCCCACTGATCAGACTACCGTTGTTGATGATACAGGCAACATGGAAAGGAAACCAGATCAACTGTCGACGCCAAGCTTAATCTCCACAGATCATTCATCTCTTGTGGACATGGACACAACATATCGTCCTGCTAAAACGGTCCCCTCATCAGTACGAGGACGTGAAGGTGTATTTATTCGGTATCATCCTATATATCGTGATTACTTTGACTGGCTCTTAGATGATGGATTAGACAGATCTGTGATTGAAGATTCAATGAAGAGTGAACAGTTGGATCCATCTGTACGTATATAAAATAGAAGTCATTGTGAAGGTGTTATCAAGGAATCTTCATGAGATTGTGGCGAAAGATAACCCAGAAGTGATTCTGGCTGTCGAATCACCAGATGTACCAATTACAGACACATCCATGTTCTTTATCCGAAGAAGAAATCATCCCTTATTTGCTAAATACTATAATAAGCTAGATTTAGGTAGTTCAGAAGAAGAAGTCCGATATATGTTGGAACGTGATGGAATTGATCCTGGTGTAAGAGGAATTGAGTATTGGATAATGATTAGTTATTGAAAGTGGATCGTAATGAATGGATTCCTTTGTAGTCATAGTGTTTGTTGTTGAAAACATATTATGCAGAATGTGAAAAGATGTACAAATTGTTTAATGAACTTAATGCAACTAAATCTTGTTGTGGATGCCATGAAACTTGAGTTACTTTGCGACCAAACTCTGGATTCTCTATATTCAATTCAAATCCATTCCGGCCTTGAATATGATCTCGATTTCGTTTGGCTGCTTCTAGAAAAATGTCTGCTTTCGTTATCCGATCCATAATCTATATCTAAAACTGTCATTCCAAAAATACATGAAAAGTATTCTGATAGGATCCAGTAATCAGATTTCGTCCATCTCCGCTAAGTCCAATATTAAACCGATCAAAGAACAAGTCACTATCATTCCACTTCATACATTGTTTGTGAAGGCTTTCATGAATGGGAAGTATTTGAACGGGTTCTCGTTCCATATAAATATCCCACACCTTCACAGTGAGAAAGTCTCGTGTGAGGAAGAAACGGCCTCCAGCTATCCATCATTCTCTTCTTACTATCATACGAGTGAATTTGAGACAAGAAATGGTTGATAGGAGATCGACAACGTCTGAATCGAGACTGGCTTCTGGACTCGCAAAAACTAATCCTAAATGAATCCTCACATTTCTACTACGACAAGGAGTACCACGAGCTGATACACGAAGATCCGACATTGTTGTGATCCCTTGACTTGTACTGTAAGCATAGAGGTTACAATGTGTAGGATGACAAGCAGTACTGGTGATCACTTCTGTCAAGTTATCCATATTGGTTGGTTTGATATCTAAAATGTCTGAAGATTAGGTACATATCTAATTCACACTGAAACTCTTCTTGTCGATCTCGAGATTCCATAAATTGATTCGGAGATCATCTGCAGACAAAAAGGTCTCTCCATCACTAAAGCAGGACAATGAATGGATATTAAAACTGTGAGCATGTCCATAGATATGCTTGTTCTGAGCAATTATTTCAAACGACGGCTCTGTGGAATTCTCTGAACCATCCAAAAGAGGACAAGGCACTTTTCCAAGACGTTTCTCACATAATCGCCATAACTTGATAGTCTTATCTATTAATTACCAACAACAACAAAAAACAACCATTTGTCGATAGTAAGGATAAATTGCTAGGATTTAAGGGAATCCACTGAATCACATTGATGCGCTCTTGGATCTCTGTGCTGTTCAAATAGTCAAATTCAGGCTCATGGCTCTGGAATTCCGAAAAGAAAAAATACCCGTTTCCCTTCTCCTTGCTATCTGATACAACAACCATACCATCACCCTGGATCTCTTTACTATGACCTTGTTGGAAAATAACAACACGGCCTCCATTGTCTCCAGCAGCAAGATACTGACCAGTATCGTTAAACTCAAGTGATGACAGTATATCCACTATTCTTACTATCTCCACTCGCAATTCATACCATTCGCCACATCTGCAATTGACATCTTCTCACCAAAGCGCTGACTAAACTGCCATCCCGAATTCCTGTCGTTGACACTCATCTGACTTCAATACACTCGCGATGAGAGGCTTAAACACTCGTGAACCGAAGATAAAACGTATGTAAGACTTAGTTGCGAGCTTTGCAGTTCGATTCTGGAGAGTGTTTCTCCATTTTGACATATCTTTTGCCTCAAATCATTCTGGAATTATAGATGGATCTTTTATGCCTAACTGCAACGTTTGTAGTAATCTTTGTTCTCATTGACATCAACACCATTTACCCTTTTTAAGGGATCCACAGTATCTTTCAAACCTTCTCAATAGAACAGAAGAGTCTCGTAATAGATTGTACAATTATCTTGTTCAACCACTTCTCGTATTTATCATTTCCAATCACTCTTGATGTGAAGGTGAGTTGATTGGAGAACCTAGGAAGAGAATTGTGAAGGTTGGAAGTGAAGAGAAACACGATGCAATTAGCTAGTAATCACGAGTTTGAACATCCATTTGTCTCTTTCTCACAGTCACACAACCGTCGAAGTGGAAATATCAGATCAAATATCCTCGTCCTTTGGTCATTTCATTTCTGTGAGTTGAATTGTTCTATTTGTTCAATGTACGATTACCGCGCATCGCATACTTATCGTTAGATTAATTACATAAAACATCTATGGAACAGGGGAATAGTAGTTCTGCAATGGAACAACGTAAGACAACTCAGCCGCCAAGAGACGAGGTAGTCTTCTTTAATTTAGATGATATTTCTAGCTAAAAGATATCCAATGTCAAGAGATTATCACGGATTCATCAAACAATTCTGTGAGTTGTAGGATCTTGACATTATCGTGTAGATTCAAGGTATTCGCAAGTTAAAACGTGTTCGAAAACAGTCAACACCCACTGTATCTATGATCTTTTTGTTTTAGTGTAGCGTTACAACGCGCGACGACGAATGACTCCCAAGAAAGAGAATCCACGTACTAATTGATTGTTGAACTGAGTTCTAGAACAATATGTGGAATTATCGGAGGATGACAATTCGTTGTCTTCTCCTACTCCCTTGTCACCCCCTCAGAATAACAAGCGAATTGATAGTTATTTTACCCCCAAAGAGGGAACCCGCTCGGATTCTCGTCATTTTGTTGCCCGAAATCTCTTTGGAGCAAAGTCTTCAGGCCTCCTTCCACAGCAACAAACAGATGCTAGTTCACTATCATTACCAGATATACCTCATAATGATCTCAGTACTCCTTCACATTCACTCGATGCACTTCAATTACCTTCAGGAAAACCTCCAATTGTTCCATTGGACTCTGCAACCGAAGGTATGGACGTTCCTACAACCACCAGTCAGACTAGTTTTGATCTCCGTTCAAAGGATATGCACTCATTACTAATGATTCGAGACCAGCGAATCAAAGATTTGGAGCACGTAGAGTTGCCAAGTCTTATTTATCTTAGGAACTTTCACAAGTAAATGCCAAACTAGCAGAGTCTCAAAGCACTCTATCAACACTCACTTCACAGAAGGAAGCAGCTGCCCAATTGCAAGAAAGTTATCAGAAGGATGTCGAAACTCTTCAGGCTCAGATCACACATGCTACAAACGAGCTTACCGAGACTCGTGAGAGGGCACAGAAGGCACTAGAACGTTGGATTCGAAGCTATGCGTTGAGTGCTGCAACCGAGCGTCAGCAGCAGGTTCTCCGCGGGAACATTCGTGTAGGTAGCGTAGTCCTCCAACAGATGGGTCATCGTGTTGTTGAGACATGGCACGAAGGCAACGTGGGTAAAGTGTGAGAGAGTGATTCATAGCGGTATCGTGAACTACGACGGTTGTTGGTGGAGGTATCAGAGATGAAGGAGAAACTAGAGGCAGAGCGTCGTACACTTCGCAAGGTTGGAAATGGTGGATATGGTGATGCATAGCGGAACACACGTAATGAGAAAGAGGTGATGATGCCTCCTACCACCTCTCTTACATCCGGAGATACAGAAGAGATTGATTCTGCTGACTTCGAACAACTAGCCAAACAGGAGATTCTGAAGTGTCGATTGAACACACTGAAGAAACAGCAAGCTGAGTACACTGAAGAATTAGCAAAGCTGGATGTAGAAAAAGAGGAACAAATTCGAGAAGTGCGTCGTTTACGCGAAGAAGAGAATAGCAAATACTGTGGAAGACCACTTCTTCAAGTGAAGACGATTGAGAGAGTTGATTCGTAGAGTCGTTATCAAGTGATTGAAATGTTGGGAAAAGGGGGTTTTAGTGAAGTGTGGCATGCATATGATCTTCAGCAATTGACAGACGTAGCTATCAAAATTCACCAATTATCAAGTGCTTGGTCTGATGAACGGAAATCTAATTACATAAAACATGCCATTCGAGAGAATGATATTCAGAAACGACTTCAGCATGAAAATGTGGTTCGTCAGCTTGATAGTTTTGTGATCGATTCGGACAGTTTCGCTACAGTTTTAGAGTATTGTCCAGGAACAGACCTTGAGCGTTATTTGAAGCAGAATGTGGTTCTAAAGGAAGCTGAGGCTCGTGCTATTACTATTCAGGTATGGACATGAAACGAAATGTTAAGTAGATTCTATCAGCTCTCTTATATATGTCTCAATCTAAGTTGAAGATTATTCACTATGATTTGAAGCCTGGGAATATTCTTTTTGATGCAGATGGTCATATCAAGATTACTGATTTTGGACTCTCAAAGGAACTGGATCCTGCAGGCGATAGTAAAATGGCTTTGACTTCACCAGGGGCGGGAACCTACTGGTATCTTCCTCCTGAATGCTTTCAACTGAATTCTTCCTCTCCACCTTTAATATCCCAGAAGGTTGATGTGTGGTCTGTAGGAGTGATTCTTTATCAGATGGTATATGGAAAGAAGCCCTTTGGAGAAGATATGACACAAGTTGGGATGAGATTGGTAATTGAGTGATAGGAAACACTTCTTCGAGAAAACGTTATTTTGAATGTCACAAATATAGAGTTTCCTTCGAAACCTGTCGTTTCTGCTGATTGTAAAGACTTTATTGTCAAATGTTTGCAGAAGGATGTCAAGCGAAGATGGAGCGTGGCAGAACTCTGTGAACATCCTTTTATCATTTCTGTGAAATCGAAGTTGATTGTTTGTTAAAACGTACTGAACGTTCACCGCGCTTTTGGTTCACTTTCTAATTATGGGAATTGAGGGTCTCTTATCACTTGTAAAACCGGCACGTCGATCTATTCATGTCCGCGAGTACCAAGGAAAAACGGTGGCAATAGATGCCATGTGCTGGTATCGATTTGGCTTCCTTTCTTATTTGTAGGCTTCACCGAGGAACCTATTGCTGCTCTGAGGAGTTGTGTTTAGGGAGGAATACGGACAAATACCTCGGCGTGACTAGAAAGATGATTTCAATGTTACAGGCAAATGGAATCACTCCTATATTCGTCATTGATGGAAATGATTTACCTGCTAAGGAAGGGGAGAATGCGGATCGCAAAAAGTCAGAATAGAATTGTTCTCTTATCTCTAGGAACCGTCAACACCATGTCGAAGAAGGGAAACGGCTATATGCTCTAGGGAGAAGAGCCGAAGCTATAGATCACTTTCGACAAGGCGTGATTGTCACTGCGGAAATGATTAAACGCTTTCTGCTACTGCTGAATTCGCTTCGAATTGCTTATATCATTGCCCCCTATGAAGCTGATTCGGAATTAGCCTATCTTTGTCGATCTGGATATGTGGATGCTGTGGTCAGCGAAGATTCAGACACTCTGTGTTATCGTTGCCATCATGTACTCTTCAAGATGGATACTGATGGATCCTGTGAAGAAGTCTCCTTGGAATCTGTGTTCACCAATCCGGATCTTGGTTTTAAAACATGGACTTGCGATCAGTTTGAGTTGATGTGTGTTCTCAGTGGCTGTGACTATTTGAAGAGTCTTCCTCAGATTGGTCTAAAGACAGCTAAGCGATATGTAGAGAAAGAAAGGTCTGTTATCGATACTCTCAATGAGATTACAACGAATCCCAAACATAAACCTAAAGACGATCCAAATGGTTTTCAGACCTATCGAGCCAAGCTGGATGAAGCTCTGGCATGCTTCCATCATCAGGTGATCTTTGATCCCAAATCGAATACAATGAAGTATCTAACACCAGTCACTTCTCTAGAAAGGAAGTTTTGTGAGAGTGAATATTGTATTTTTGGTGTTATCAAGAAGCCTGAAGAAGCAAAGCAAATCGCAAGAGGATATCAATGTGCAAGGACAGGTGAGCCATATCTGCCATCGTCAGTTGATACGAGTTATCTCGATAGGTTCTTTGAGTCGCTTCGATTGACACGAGTGATTCCGAAGTATGGTATTGCAATCGACATAAATCAACCTTTATTTTCCGATGCAAGAAAGATACAGATGACTCCGCCAACGTTATCATCTGCATCACCGAAAAAAGAACAGACTCCACTTCAGATTGAGAATGCAGATTCCTTTTTGTCTCAGTTCAGGTTTTCGTCTACTATTGCAGTAAAACGACCTGGAGGGCAATTACTCGAAAAGCCCAGTAAATTAAAAGAAGGAGATAGTCCTACGAATCAGTTTGAAACAGAATCTCTAACGCCCGAGTACAAGAATCCCTACTTTTCTTTTGATGTTTCTTGAACAAACAGAATTGGTTCGATTAACGGTCTGGTAAATGAATTTATGTGGACTCAGATTCACTTTCACCCCAGTATGTTTCTATTTCTCCTGGAGGACCATACATGTCATCATCTGAATGATACTGGGTTTGTCGTCCAAACTCATGCTTCTTCACTGTATATAATTCCAACAAAATACTACATACCACTTAGGGAAAGATTGCTCACATCTTTAAGCTCATATTGACACTTTTTGCATTTGTATTTTCCATTTCGGTCTTTCTGTATATCATGCCTCTAACCCAGAACTACATTAATGGCTGAGATAACATGAATGTCACAATAGCTCACTTTGCAACGCATACATGACCACTGCCCTCGTTTATTACATGAGACACATTTATAATTCTCACCCTCGAGAGTCTGACACATTGCTTGATGTTCAAACTGATCATCTTGACAGTTCCATTTCCCACAGATACTACATTGGTACATCTTTCCACCATGACTCCAGACATCACGATGACATTCTGAACAGCATATACTTAATGCACCTGGTTCAGGACCGCTGCGGAATGGACAAGCGCAAGCATGCTCCTGGATACATTTTCTCGAATGACACACGAAAGCCTCGCAGAAGTCACATATAGCTCCTACAAACTTCATGCCAGTAACTGTAGTTCCTGGATGTTTTATCAGACAATCTGTTCCGACACCACTGCACTTCATTCGTCCACAATGAGCACAAATGGGAAGTTTTTGCACCTACATGAATGAATAGAGCAATAGAACGAAACTGCATGACAAAAGTAACAAAAGGCGCGATTCTTCTGTTTCATACCGCATTCGGAGCATTCCATTTCAAAATTTCCCGGAACTTTAGACATATCACCATAGGCCAGTAGCTGAGATGTTGACATCAATCGTGATGCAGTGGCTTTCTCCTATGAATTGACTTCACTATCACCATATACAGCCTGTGCTGCTCTCATCTTCTCCTTCTTCTTTCGCACTCCCGTTTTCTTCGGAGGCATAACAAACAGAAAAATGAGACTTGAATCTCCGCCAAATGTGAGCCAATTCCCGTGAATTCATTGTGAGGTTCACAATTATTCTTTCAATGAACATAACCGATATTGATCTAGCGAATGTAACTGGTTACTGGATGGTTGAAATGATAGGAACCCATGGCTATTGCAGTTTCGCTATTTGCTGGATTGGCTACGGCAGTGGGTGGTTTAATCGTTTATTTCAATTCTATGGTGAAGCTGGCAAACCGGACATTCTTATCCATAGCTCTGGGTTTTAGTGCTGGAGTAATGCTCTTCTTATCATTCTTTGAGATGTTTGAAGAATCACAGAGATATTATGCAATTCGCTACGCGAATGATAAGATAGGGTAAGTGAGCGATGGAAGTGTTAGTCTGTAGAATGTTTGCTGGTGCTCTTGCTCTATTGTCAGGTGTACTGGTATCATATTTGATGGAAATCCTAATGCATCGCGTATCCGATGTAGAGTTCGAGTTACCAAAGGAATCGGATCAACCAGTTCATGGAGTTCTTAAACGGAGATTATCAATTCGATCCGATGTAGAGGAACAAGTTGAGGGTCAAGTAATCCAGAACCCTGTATTCAAGGAAACAAAGGATCTGGAAATGCAGGAACTACCAACTGCCGAAGCGAATCATGTATTGTCAGGTCATGGAGTGGAGATTCACATCACAGGAAGTACACGAGATTTGGCGAAAGAGGAATACTTTGTGGACGAAAAGGTACTCAGTAATCTACGTAGTGTTGGCTTGCTATCAGCCATTGCCATCACCATTCACAACTTTCCTGAAGGAGTAGTTTCCTATATTGCTTACCTGGATAATCCCAAGCTGGGAGTCTCTCTAGCTATTGGAATTGCTGCCCATAATATTCCTGAAGGGTTATCTGTTGCTCTTCCTGTATTTTATGCTACTAACAAGCGCCATATGGCCTTTCTCTGGGCACTCTTAGCAGGACTTGCAGAGCCTGTGGGAGCACTGATCTGCTCTCTTTTCATAGGTCAGAGTGTGTCGCCCTCATTATTTGGGTTCTTGTTTGGATTTACAGCTGGAGTCATGACATATATTTGTGTGTATGAGCTACTACCAACTGGAGTCACATTGGATTGTGAGAAGAACTATACTTGTTTATCATTTATGATAGGTGTGTTTTTTATTCTTGGTACATTATGTCTTGTATCATATGTTTGATAATAGAAACAAGTCCTAAACGATATATTATAAGAGAAGTTCTTGATAAAGATGGATTAGTTCCTGTTTCATTCGACCTTCAGGGAATGAAGTAAGATCAAAGTAATCTGGAGCAGTCTCTGCTAGCCACTTCCCTTCTACCTGTGTTACAGTTCGAATGAAACTTCCAGATGTCTCAACCAATTCATTGTAGATCACCCAATGACAAGGTGTAGTAACGGATGAAGATGGATGGATTCGAGCACGCTGTGCCTCCTTGGCTGTAAGATAGAATCCATCCCGATCATAGATGGCTGATTGCATGAAGAATCCTTGACATAGACATCTCTTGATATTCCGTTTTCTCTCCATTGATGATAGAGATGGGTCAGTAACCACGGGAATGTGATGTTTTTCTGTTAGTGAACACAACTGTTCTCGAACATTGGTTGCTTGACGGAGACTTCGAATGTTTAAGCCAAGAGAAGAACACCAAAGAGACTTATCTTCTTCCTTCACTTTCATAAATGCATCAAAACTAGAAATGAAACATTCTATGTATTCATTACATATGTAACAAGGTCATATGATCACTGTCTGAATCACCGAACAGACGTGAACATTCTTCTCCTGAGTCCACTTCCTCTTCTTCGTAGACTCCTCGTTGAGCCCATTCTTCTCGGATTCCTCGTCGAGAATTACCAGTACGAATGAAGATGGAAGGAACAGACAACATTGCAAGGATGGATAGAATCTCATACACACAGCCATAGATTGGAGCTGTTAGTAAACACTTGGTGAGTTGAGGTTCCAAGGGGAACTCTGCCAAGAGGATTCCTAACGGAGTGATTTGACCATTGTCATCCAGAGCTCCCAAACCATGAAGTGACTCCAAGGCTCGCATCAAGGATTCTGAAGGAGGAGAAGCCATGAAGTCAAACTTAGCCAGATTCTGAACACCAAGCCGTTTGAGCGTCAAGACAACAGATGCTACATTGCTTCGAAGAATCTCAGGAGGAGTTTGAGCCTAGAAAGAAGACTTTGTATTCATGGATACCGGCAACTGAGTCACGAAGGACGATTCTGTGTATAAGCGAAAACACTTCCCAGGTTGTGTACGTCCAGCGCGACCTGCTCTCTGTTTGGCTGCTGCTTGGGAGATAGGTGTTACACGTAGTGATTCCACGCGAGTACGAGGATCAAATACCTTCTGCTTACAGAATCCTGTATCGATGACAAAAACAATACCGTTTATTGTCACCGAAGTTTCGGCAATGTTGGTAGAGACAACCACTTTCCTAGTATTGTCTCCAGCAGGAGCAAAAGCTAATTGCTGTTGGGCAGGAGGCAGGGAAGAGAAAAGCGGAATTACAGTCATCTTTTGCACAGTGGAAGCGAATTTCTGAGACTCACGTACTAATTTATCACATGTCTCCATGATCTCTTGTTCTCCTGTGAGAAACAAGAGGACATCTCCAGGGCCTTCATAGAGATGAATCTGAACTACTGTACGTACAGCAGCTTGAATATAGTCAGGTTCAGGAGCTGCTGTGTAGAAGATCTCCACAGGATATAAACGACCAGGTACTTTGAAGAGAGGAGCTTGATTGAAATATTTCTGAAAGGAACTGGCATCCATTGTTGCACTCATCACAACCAATTTCAGATCTGTGCGATACTGGAAAACTTCTTTCACCATTCCAAGAATAACATCGGTAGAAAGTGTCCTTTCATGGACTTCATCCAAAATCACAACATCATACTTCTTTAACAAAGGATCGGTGATAGCCTCTCGGAGAAGCATTCCATCGGTTAGATATCTAGATGTAATCTCCAGAATGGAAACTGACTTGAGCATTGTACGTGGACTAGACACATCTTCGAAACGAACACTATAACCAACTTCTTCACCACAAATAACATCCATCTCCTCTGCCACTCGCTTTGCAACACTTGTAGCTGCTACACGACGGGGTTGGGTACATGCAATATGAGGAATATGGTCCCGATTGGCTTTCAACAGATGCAGCAAGAGAGCCTATGATAAGGAGCAGATCGAAATCAATCTACTTGAGGAATCTGTGTAGTTTTACCACTTCCCGTTTCTCCTTCGACAATAATCACAGAATTATTGGAATAAGCATCTTCAAAGATATCCAGAAACTCAAAAACAGGCAAAGATCTTCTTGTTCGCAAAAGATCGAAATACCTCCTTGAAAATGGTTTTCCATTGAGTGGATTGAGTTTCGACTCAAATATTTGCTGTTTCACAGATTTAGGAGGTGAGGGTTCTCGATAACGATGATGACTGCGCGATCGTGATCGACTCCTCTACATAATAAATATCTGAAGGACTATATAACACTGTGACGATGATGATGTGGCATCAACAAACAAATACTATTTCCTGAATACACGAGGTCCCCAGTTCCAAGGAAGAAACGTGGCAAAGAAGTAATAGATACAAAGCCACACATCTCCAAGGAATCCTTCTGGTGTGAAATCAACCACTATCTATCAATTGTTTAATTAATATTACTATCTTTATTTAGTTTTAGTAAATCCTTGATCTGATGTATCACAGGAACGAATAGCATGATTCTATACATCAATAGACACAACAAATGTTACAGATTGAAAAGGACAAATATAATAGTTTTCGGAATTGAAAAACCC
Organism: Blastocystis sp. subtype 4; assembly: GCF_000743755.1. Classification (NCBI taxonomy): domain Eukaryota; class Bigyra; order Opalinata; family Blastocystidae; genus Blastocystis; species Blastocystis sp. subtype 4. The sequence goes on along the minus strand of NW_014569492.1, from coordinate 6,347 downwards.
TAGGAATCGTCAAATAAACGCTTTCTTACAACATGGTCTTTCATTGAGTTCATGAGATTTGTAACGTATTTTGTATGGAAAATAACGTAATAGGAAACGATTGCATAAATAATATTCTGTGTAGTCTAGAGATGAGTTCCAGGACTCATCTCTACAACTGGGATTTCAATCACAACATGTTCTCCTTCTTCATTAAGCATTGCGCGTCTCCGTTCTTCTTTACTTCGAAACATTCGCAGCAGCTACAAATGACCCTAGGACTGATTACCAACAATTCCTTTCCTCTTGGGTACTTCATTTCCACCCTAACGATCAGAAATGCCAAATAGATTTACCATTTCCTCAACTTGCGTTTCAGGAAGAATTGAATATGTTACAAACACTGACTTCGCTTCCTAATGATAATAAGAATACAACAGAGGTACTATAGTCTCATTGACCTCAGCAGGAAGCACATCATCATCCGAGTAATCCATGTGTATTCTTGCAATATCTGGATGGTTTGGATGTGTATCTGAAATGATTCTCTTTAGAGTCCTCACGGAGACCCTTTCGTAAAGTTCCAAATCGATAACATCACGAGAGACACTGTCTTCTAATTGAAACTTGATCGTTTTAGTTTCCATCTGAGGAGAATGTGAAATCAGAATAACGTTCGTTTGAATAGTGATAGGTTTGATATTTTAAAAGATGGATAGCCTTGGACAGAATTCGAGAGTTCCTGATATGGATGAAGCCACACAGGATAGTGAAACAGGTGTGTCGTTTGAATGTGCATTTTAATTATTCAGTGGATCGCTCTTACATGGAAATGCAGCAGTACACGGAAACGCTTCATAGTAGGATGAATCAGTTGCAGGATGAAAGAGACGATTTACTCTCTCGTGTGGAGAGTATTGAAAGAGAGAATCGTGCTTTAAAGGAAGAAATGGAGGAAGCAAAGTCGCAATTGGAAGACAGTAAGAAAACCCGAGAGGACCTCCAGACTCGGGTAGATGAAGTCTTAGCAAGTCAAGAGAAGTATAAGCGATTGGCAGAGAACATCAATGGAATGGAAGAGGATATGACGAAGATTAAAGCCGAGTTTCCCTTATTCTGAGACTTAATCTGTAGACGGGATGAACTGAAAAGTGAAAATGAGAAGCTACAAGCCCAGTTGCGCGATTCACATAGTGTCGATGCTGATTCTCCTTTTAATTGTAGTCGGACACTCGAGTCCCCATGGATTTCCAGGAGATGGAATCTCTAAAGGAGCAGCTTCAGAAGGTAGCTGAAGAGAAGAAGAAACTTGAACAAACTAACGAAGAGTTGATGGTAGTTCTTTGGTTGTTGCTTTAGATTTAGGGTTTGCTCAAAGATTCTCAACAACGTGAAAGTGACTTGGAGAAGCAACTTGCTGAAACGACTACCAACCCTGGTACTGTGAGTTTGCTGAAAACAGTATTTGAGTCGGGAGAGACTATTGATACACGTTCAATGAGTGATTTGATCAAGGAGTTGGAAGAGAAGGAAGAGACTATCAAGGAATTGCGTGAAGAACTGAATAAGACAAGAGACGAGTCTCGTACTGCTATTCGCATCACCCTTCCTGATCAAGAAACCGATAAATCATCGGAATCCTCTGTATATTCTGAAGCCTTGGAGAAGCTTCGTCAATGGTATGTACAGATTGAGTCGCGACTGTGAGTTGTTTGTTAAACTGACACGATGAGTGAATCCTTGATAATCAAGGTATTACTGGGTGTTTGAAAAAGTCACAAAATGAAGTTTCGATACTTTGCTTTAGTGTTTGCTCTACTTGTTTTAGTGGCTAACGGATTAAGATCTTTTCCTAAAGTGGAAAAGGAAAGGTGTCATTTGAGTCATGCACTGAGAATTAGTTGGCCTGAAACTGTTGGAATGACCGGAGAGAAGGCAAAAGATGTTGTGAAAGCAGAATGTAAGGATTGCAATGTTATTGTGCTCAACCATGTAAGTGATGTATTTTGTTAGTAATAGCTATAGTTTTCTGCCGTAACGATGGATTTGCGTTTTGACAGAGTGCGTATCTTTGTTGATGAGAACAATATTGTTAAGAATCCTCCTAGACGAGGTTAAGTGTTTGACTAGAATTTGTTTGTTTCATATTTCTTTTCATGAGATCGCTCTTCTTTCTATTGACTTTACTACTTTCCTTTACAGCACTAGCTTATAACCCATATCCACCAGGTGCAAAGACTTCGTAAGTGATGTGATTCTTCTTCACCCCAAGATGGCCCGAAGTGATGAATATGAAGGGAAATGAAGCCAAAGATATGATTCTAAAGGACTGTCCTGATTGTAACGTAATTGTTATGAACGAAGTTGGTATGTTACACTGCCTGTAATACTGTAGCACTCACCCATGACTCGTGATTTAAGACCCATGAGAGTACGTGTTCCGGTGAACGATGAGGGATTTGTCACTCATGTTCCTTATCGTGGATAGTAATAGTATATTAAACAAAAATTCTATGGATTTGTTTCTTCACATAACCGTTGGATGGTATTGTAGAAATGGAGGAACGATTTGTTATAAGACCATCGAATATGACGTTCTTGATAGCCACGAATACAATTGTCGTTTAGGATTCCTTTCAGTAGAGTCGGTTGCATCTGTAGAGAAGCAGCATGGATGGTGCGAAGATAATTCTCAATAGGCTCGCGAGCAAATGCCAGAAGAACCAATACAAGATTTGAAGCACGCATTTCTAGTCCATCCTTTGTAACAACTCCCGTCTTAGGAGAAAAGACTTGGGTATATACAGCTTCAAAGAGTTGTTCAGGAACATCTATTGTTGATTCCACTTACTATTCCCAACTTGGATGAGTAGACAAATAACCCATGATTCCCTCATTCCATGACCCACCATAAGATTGCTTTCCATCTCGAATCTCCAAACAATGCGTAAATAACAGATACAAACAATCCATACTTTTAAACTCACAACTACCACTCAAATCAGTCTTTCAATCCTACTCATATCGATCAAGTGACGTTACCATAAAGGAGAAGAACACTTCAATATCATTAAAAGATTGGATATCCATTCCTTGAATACAGGCTCCACATAACATAAGAGATGTCTCGAAGATAGTCTTCATGAGTAGTGGGAAGAATGTGAGTTGTGAAGATACCGCACTTAACAATTTCAGATATCCAGCCATCAGGGAGGTATTCCACATGAAGGAATCATTGAGAACGGTATTAGTTGAGGCATTACAAAGAATCTTAAACAGAAGCGAAAGGGTTTTGACAATCGAATCAGAAGCTTTCTTGATCTGGATCTCATCTCCAGGAAGAGCACGAATTGATTCTGTGATGATGGTTAGAAGTGTCTGGCCATATTGCAGATTCGCTTCTTCAGACATAGAACTTAAGACTGAAGCTTCCTCGTTAAGAATATGGAGAATACTCATTCGAATCTCCTCATAAGCTCGAGCACGCTGGAAAAGAATGGAGAGAAAAGGGAGTATTTCGGAATAGAAGGAAATACAGACAATATTGGGATTCTCAAGAGAACAGACACCTCGAATGAGAGATAGAACTGCCTGTACTTGTTCTTTCTGCTTGGTACTGGCTACAAACGAATCAAAATTAGGAATTGTGCAGAGAGAACGAAGATGATCGAGAAGGATACTCAGGATAGTTCGTACACAAGATATATTCTCTTCCATCTACTGTTCATTCTCTCATTCTGTCTTACTCCCATCAATAGCATTCCCGTGATTACAGCCTTTGAGTAAAGTCGCCAATGACGAACAGGCATGTCGTTCAGTGTGTGAAGACGACCTGATACAGAGAACTGCTTCACATAATTTACTAGAGCACCCACAAGTTCCTCCCAGACTTCCTGATTGATATCACCGACTCCATCTTGAATAGTCTGTTTCAGAAGGAGTTGAAGGACGTCCACGGTAGTAACAAAGGGAGTATGCTCTTGAGCAGCTGAAGTGAGTGTAATTGCAATGATCGTGAAGAAGTCAGTAGCGAGGTGAGGACGATAAGGAAGATACAGTGTAGCAAAACTACGTAAATAGGCAAGAACTGCTTGAAGAAGAATAGGTGAAATTGTAATCGAAGAGATTGAGAGAAGACGCTTGATATCATGATTCTATATATGAATGTGATTCTCTAATGCTACCCAAACATCCATAAACAGAAGAAGAGGGTACTGAGAATCTGTTATAATTGATGTGAAAGCTATAGGAACCTCATCACAATCAAAATCACTTATGAAGTGTTTTACATAGACTAGAACCCAATAGACCTGTTCTTGAAGCAAATCACTTTCTCCTTCATTTCTACAATGTTCCATTGAATCAAGCAATCCTTCAAATACACGAAGAAGAAAATTGCAAGTGGTTCCAGCAGTCACACGCCCAATCCGACCTACAGTATCTTGCTCTTCTTCAAATGACCACTGATCTTCATTCTCATCTCTCGCTTCTAGTTCACGCCAGAGCCGTTCACCCATTGTGTCTGAATAACGAAGTACTTGTGTTGCTACACGCATTCGTGTCTGTAATGATCCCTCATAGACATGTTGAGGGAGATCACCAATTGTAGAGAGCAAATCAGGATTATCACACCAATAACTGATAATTTCTAGTGATGTTCCCAAGACCTCTTCACAACCTTGTTGAAGGTCTACACTGTCTTCAGCTAATGATGGGTTGGTAACTACTCGTTCTAAATCCTAAATAAGAAACATTCTCTCAAGGATACCTCAAGAACGACATCCACTAAGCCTCGCATACCATGAACAACATCACTCCAACTAGGAAGGAATACCATAACACCAGAAGCAGGAGTACAAAGAATAGTCTTCAGAAGAAGAACGATTCGAATCTTCTCTTTCGTATCATTCTCAATGGTATTTGCATCAATGATTCCTCCAGTACTGGTCACTGCTTGGAGATAAGATTGCTGAATGACATTCAAAGCGAAGGATGTCAGTCGATGGAGATGCTGAGCATGTGTACGAGTAGAAGCAAATGAATGAGGGGAGTATGAACCAAGAATAGTAAGAGTGTTTAAGATGGTTTGTGGAAGAGTAGTTTCAAAACGAGTGAGAAAATACCTACAACTCAAATGATGGCTTATTTGATACAATTGTTGGAACAGTGTAATTAGTGATTCTTGAATGAAAATTGGTTCAAAGAGGATGTCTGGTTCTATCAAATCCGTTCCCATTCCTGTCTTTGTCACTGAGTTCCCTTCTCGAATCTTTGGCCATGGCCAGGAAAGAACTTCTGAAAGAAGTGAAATAACTTCCTCCATGAGATTGTGTTGCTGTTGAGATGATGTCTCTGAGAAGGAGGAGCCAAGGAATAACACAGCTGAAACCACCCACTGAGCCGTCTATTGGTGAGATAAGAGAGAGACATGGACTTGTTTGAATCCATTATGATAATACGCATTCAAGCAGTACCTGTGAGTGTCTGTTGAGATGGAAAAGTCAGGAGAATTGTTATCTTTCATGCATCGGACTAGAGCCTCCAGCAACTTGACACTACGCCAACTTGGATCTCCTAATTTCTGAAAAAAGACTGTACACATTTCTGTGGGATTGTCTTTCCACATGAGCTTGATTAAACTCGCTAACACAATTTCAACCTCAGAACAACCGAAATCAGAAATATTACGTTTTGTATCTCCTAGCTATTAGTTAATGAAACACAGTTGGTTCTTCCAAAGAGGATATAACACCGAAAAGCATCTCACATATGGTATTCTGTTCTTCAACAGGAATTTGAGGCCATTTCTTTATCATGGAGATACCAAAAAGCTTGGCACTCTGCCTATGAGAAGGATCAAGCATTCTTACATAGAAAACGCAATATGACTGTGAACTATTACACAGACAGGTTCGAAAGACTTGGTCCGCAAGGCGATGAGCAGCAAGGACTTGAATGACTTGTTCTGCTTCCTTCATTCTTCTGTAATCTCCCATCATAGCACACAGCTCTCCAGAAGGATCAGATTGAGGTGGATGCTGATACGAACGATATGCTGAAGGCAATGGATGTGAAGATTGAGGGATTGAAGATCGTTGGAAACAAAAAGGTGAGAGAATGTGGAAGAGATGATGTGTAGTTCCGTAGTCATAAGAAGCCTCAGCAGCACTAAGTTGTGGATTGATGATTCCTGTTGTATTGTTTGTTGAAGATGCGTTGTTATAATTCCTGATTCAACAAACACTTCATGAAGGTTACTAAGCACTTCCGGACTCTCTTAGACCTTGAATCCTCTGCTTGAACGACGACCACGAGCTCTCTCGAACTTACGACCCTTCGATCTCACATAGGGCTTCGTCTTGCTACCA
>NW_014569493.1:0-44973 GCF_000743755.1 Blastocystis sp. subtype 4 | reverse complement strand
ATAGGTATTTGCACCGATGAAACAAATGTGATTTCTGTGACAAATCTCATTCAAAGTCTCCTGTTCCTTGTTCATCAGATTGGTTGCTACTACAACCTAAACATCACTACACAAATCCAGAACCAACACGGAACGACTTGATGTACTCTTCAGTCAAATCTTCAGCTCTTCGCATCACATTCACATACGAATTTAGTTCACGCAATTTGGGAAGACAAACCTAGGGTTCAAAACCCCAATAAGACGTACTTCCGCTCTAGATTTGCCTAAATCCTGTTCCGAAATATAAAAATTGGATGACATATCTTTGATACACGCTGCCTCGTTATCGTATATAGCAACAGTCTTCACTCCAGCGAGAATGATGTTCTTCGCTAGACTTTACTGTATACGTTCATCAATACCAATCTCTACTCCCAATCCTTTCATACCGATAATAAGGGCACTTGAAGCATTCATTCGCTTCATAGCCTCTTCTCCGAGAACATACAGTTGTCTGCTGTACAGAGATTCGTCAATTGTTGTAGTGTCGCTCATATTCCGAAATCCAGAATGAGAGAGCAGAAATAGGTTATTTTCCTAAGAATCCAAAAATCGAAACAAACACGGTAAACCCCCAATAATCGTTTATATTGTTTGATTTCAATTTCTGAAACTAGAATATTAACACTACGAATTACCAGTCTCACATATACCGACTTATTGATTCCTCTCCATACTACACACATCAAACCAGAATAACTATCTGGCTGACTTGGCTTTATGTCTTCTTGTTCCTGGTTCGTGTCTTCTTGTTCCAACTCAAATACACACGATCCAACCTTCATACCTTCTAGCTGTTTCTGCACCGATACCGAAAACGTCTTGATTTCTTCTGGTTTCTGTTGAGTCTGGAGTACATGAATAAAGTCCTCAAGAGGGGCTTGGACAATCCTCTTCGTAAGATATGGTCGAATCAGCTTTAATCCCTCCTGACAAAGTCTAAATGGACATTCACCAAGACGAGAGTTGAATTCAAAGAGTTTAAGTCCCGTTGAAATAACATTCAGTTGAGGTAGTTTCAAACATAGTTTGGAGATTTGCGGATGAACAATGAGAAGGTTCTAGACATGAAGATAAATCCCTAACTGAACATGGTTCGAATCACCTCGTGAGTAAACATGTTCCCATGGGAACTGAGCCTGAATACCATAAAACTCTGATAGAAAGGATTGTCTAAACTCAACTCAATCTTGAATGCCAACTCTGCATGATCCCAGGTATGGATGGTCTCTTTATGTGGTTGGAGTCCCAGTAATTCTTGTTCACATTTTACTGATCCTGCTAACTCATCATTCTCATCATTCTCAATCTCTCCAATCTTTTCAAGCAAACACACAAAGAAACCTCCAGTATTCTGTTGATGTGGGAGCAATCGCATACACCATTCCAGATGTTGATCAGACAAAGATGAGGAAGGAAACATTGACTGACGGTAGTACTTCCTTTGAGATAGAGGCACCTCCTCTAGACTGGAGAACACAGTTAACGAATCATCAGTAACCACCCATGTATTGAGTCCTGGACATCGCTTCAGTTGTGGAAGGAAGGAATGAGTATCAACGAGTCGAACTGATCCAGCACAACGACGCAAAATCTCATTCACAACAGCCTCATTTTCAATTGGATTCAAAGAACATGTGCTATAAGTCATTCGACCTCCAATCTTCAGAAGATGCAATGCATGCATTGCGATGCTTATCTGAAGAGGATGCAACGTCAGAGCATAACTCACATTCCATTTGGACCATAATTCTGGTGATTTGCGCTAGAGAATCAGTAGCAACATGCATAGTTACGAGAGTTCCATCACCACTACAGGGAACATCACAAAGAACTCGATCAACGGTTATAAAAGGAAACTGTTGACCTAAGTGATTGGTAATCACAATATTGTTGCTTCGAAGGTGTCCAGTCTGATTGACCAACATATATGCTCGACGACTATCAGCTTCATTCGCAATAACAAAGCCTGAATGACCATGAACCCGTTCAAGAAGTTGGAATGTTTTCGATCCAGGGGCAGCACACATATCAAGAACAATATCAGTGGGTTGAACATCCAAGAGCAAAGGAGGAAGCATACTTACTGCCTCCTGTCTTTCAATCGTTCCATTTTGAGTTAGTTCAATGAGATATTGGTGTAACTCCTTAAAAGCACTGATTTTTCCTAAGCGCCTGCGATGAACATCAATTTCAAAAGCATTATCCTTTCCATACCACTCAATTGGATGAATACAAGTGATTTGTTGGCCATCAACCTCAACACTTCCCTCAAAATGGAACTTTGTTAGCAATGTCTCTCGAACACAGGTATGCATAGGATCAGTTTCATTCAACCGTAACGTTATTGGTAAATCTCTCTTCTGAAATCATACCTCTTCCTCTGTTCTTACCAAGTACTCCAGAAACAAGTCATATTCATCTTCTGGTACAATATGTTGAAGTTTATAATACCGTTCAAAGTATTTGTTTTCGCGAACTAGACCTTCTTGACCACTCCATGTATTTTCTTTCGTCCTTCGTGGTTTCTTCCATGAATGAGGCGATTTTTTACCCCGTTTCATTTGTATTTATCAGGATTGCTGATGTGAGGATAAGAATGTGTTGTTGAAAGGGGTTAGTGAAAGAAGAAAGTATCTAGTGGAAAGCGCCCTAACCCGTCTGATCTAGGAAGCTAAGTCATTATGAGTTGAGTTAGTACCAGTGTGGGGGACCCGCTGAGAAGTCTCAATGCTGTTCTTTTCTCTATTCGTGATTCATGACTTATTGTCCTGATACTACTTTATTTAAATGTGTACAATATCTGACAGTATATAGAATAAAACATTTCTGTTCAGAATGGATGATCTATCTTCTCCAAATAAGGCAGTTCGCAGAAATGGATTAAAGAAGATTCTTGAAGAAGTAAAAGGCGAGAATTTTGTGAAGGATGATCATCTTCTCCCTTTCTTTTCGAAACTACTCTATAGTGATGAATATGACACATCAAGAGAGTTATCCTTTCAAATTGTTAGTAGTGCTTGAATTCGGTCATCATGTAGGCAATCCAGTTGTTTGATTATGTTAAAGAACAAGAACGAGATAGTATTTCAGAATTCTGCTTTGAAGTTGTGAAAAAGTAAGTGATGACGTAGTTTGACATTTAGGAATGTTCTGAATCAAAAAAGTAATGAAACTGAGGCAGTTCGTATTTGTGTATATATTTTCTTATTGTTTGGATGTAGATATCGCAACTATTGGCATTGTTACTCACACAAAGCAGCAACGCATTCCTCTTTCGTCACATCGATGTAAAGTGTCCTAATCAAGATATAGCATAGGATATTGTTAAACTCCTTCGTATCTATCTTGTTGATCCCTGTCCTCAAGTTGTATTGTGTCTTGTTACCTCTCTCCAACAATTCGTTCTTAAGTTCCCTCAGATCCATATGGTAGCAGAGTCTTTCATTCGACTATTGGTCCATCCACTCTCGCATCGTCAACGATTGATTCGATATCATTCCATTTGTGTAATCGTAATTATTACTTTGAATGTAGTGTATTCGATTCCTTGTGGAAATGGATGGAGATAGAAATGGAATTATTGTGGAGGATATTCTTGACAGATTGTTATTGACTCTATCAGACTCCGACGATAATACTCGCAAAGAAGGAATAATGCTTCTCAAGCATTGTTTGGAAGGAAAACTCTACCAGAATAGCCGATTACAGATTCTTGATGCATTTGCAAAACATCAGGATGAACAACTCGTTCAAGAGATCCTTCAGACTTCTGTCATTTAGTTTTCCCTCCATTTTGTGTTTCTTTGAATTCCCATGGAATGTCATCACCTCCACCGAAATGTTCTGGTTGGAGAATTAAAGGGAAGCAGAAGTTGTTCATTCTTGATTTTGTCAAATGTAGATACTATTTGTCAATTACCTGTCGTAAGTTCTTCAAACAGAAGGCTATTGCTGCATGCAGACGTGACAAACGTATCTTGGCCAAGCCCATTCTTGGTATGATGAGCGAAGTCAATTTTTTTAATACAGTAATGTTCATATGGATGTTGTAATTATAGGTTTGTCCACAATATCCCCGTTCCGATCTTCGGTTTTATGGAATCACACAACCGTTGATAAATTCGTATTATAATCGTTACCGTATTACATCACTGCTTCCTTGGCAGTCTGATTTGTTATCTATGGAGAAGGATGCTGTTCTCAAAGGACAGAGTCTGGTGTATACTGCTCCTACGGGTGTTGGAAAGTCTTTAGTCTATGAGGTTCTCATGTTTCGTCGCTTGCTATACTGGAGAGGTCAATGTTTGATCGTCCTTCCATACGTCTCTCTAATAGAAGAGAAACGTAATTACCTATCTGCTCTATGTGAGAGCAATGGTCTATTTGTGGAGTGTTTCTTCAGTAGTGGCTCTCAGCGACTGGATCCACACATTGATATTGCTATTTCCACAGTGGAAAAGGCTAATTTGATCATCAATCGCTGTGTCGCAGAGGGCTTAATTCCTCGTGTGAATCTCCTCATTGTAGATGAGGCGCAAACCATAGAAAGTGAACGAGGCTATCTAATTGAACTTCTGGTAATCAAGTTGAAGGCTTTTAATCCACATCTGCAAATCATCTTCCTATCGGCTACATTACCTTATCCTCAAGCCATTGAGCACTGGTTCAGACCAAAAGAATGAATAATGAAATAGGCTTCACGCGATTCGATATAGCTATGAGGAACGATACTCCAACAATGAGAAAGCACGTGTTGAGTATTGTGTGTGTGACAAGTGTGTGAAAGATGAGAGTGAAACCATCATTCACACACTCAATCTTACTGAGAAAACCAATGAGGTGATGGAGTTGATTCGATGGATTTGGAGTCAGCACGATAATTCAGCTACCGTTCTCATGTTCTGTGCAACAAAAGCACGATGTGAGCAGATGGTTCGTATGTTGTGGTCTGTCATGGTAGGAATCACATAGCCATCCATCACTAGCCTCCATTAACTGTTCAACAGCAACAAGAGATCGAAGCACGCATTCAGCAATTCAACCAACAGTCTATCCTGCCTCTGGATCCGTTCTATGCCTTCTCTCTTCGTCATGGTCTCTGTATACATCATGCAGGTCTGCTGGAGACAGAGCGATCCTTAGCCGAACTCCTCTTCCGCAGTGGATGTGTCCGTCTGTTGGCTGCCACCTCCACCCTCTCGGCTGGAGTCAATTTGAATGTTGATATTGTAGTGATTGATGGAATTCGTCGCTGTAACAAGTTTTATACCAACACAGAGTATCAACAGATGATTGGCCGAACTGGTCGAATGGGACAGGATATGAAAGGAGAAGTGTTTGTCGTAATGGAGAGAGATGATCTATCGTATTACAAGCAGATGCGTAGTTGTCAGTGTTCACTTCCAGTTCAGAACCAAGGAACGGAACTTCACACTTTCTTACGATCTACAGAATACTGGAAGAAAGCGATTCTGGAATGTGTAGCGATTGGAATCGTCAAAACGATTCCTAGTGCTCTGAATTTGCTTTCACAAGATTCGTTCTATCCTCATTTAAGCCATTCTCCCATGATTCCTCCTCACCAAGTGGTAAGATTGGAATATCTAGCGAATCCTTCTCGCTTCCGTCTATCCATCAACAGAGATTGTCTTCAAGCGGAATCATCTCTCTATTATTTGATTGCCAAGTGCATTATTGACCTCGTTGATAATCACTTCATATTGTTGGTCCTACCATACCAAGAAGAGGTCAGTCCTTTAGAAGACTCTGAATCACTTCTCAAGCGTGTATCCTTGAGTGTTACAGAATTGGGTCAGGCCGTATTCCAGAGTGGAATGAATGTTTCTGAAGTTCATTCTCTAGTATTGGCACTTGCCTCATTGAATAAGTCTATCGATATTAGCAATTCGTTCCAAATCTTCTATCATCTTACTCCCATTACACTTAATGTTAACGTCTCTCTACCTGTAGCCATCGACTACATTGAAACAAATCTCTCAGAACCTGAACTCCAGTTTGTGAACCGCTCAATTCTCCCACTTTCCACATTGTATCGACTACGTAGTGGCTCACGCACTGATGTAAAAATATAAGACTCGAATCATAAACAGGCACTAAATGAACAGACACAAAAGACATTGAAACGTTTTCTTCTTTCTCTTGTAGTTCGAGATCTCCTGACCTTCAATAATCTGGATCGAACTCGCCAGTTGTTCCAATTATCCAAAGGAGTGCTTCAGAACATCCAGGTGTCGTGCAAAGTATTCTATCATATGAATCTACATATTCTGGAGTGTTTGCATTATGATATGTTGTTCGAGATTTTCAAGTCATTTGAGAAGGATGTCGTTGCAGATGTACCTCCAGAAGCTCTTGTTCTACTTAATGCAGGAGTAATTCATATGAAGCTGATGTGATGTAGATTGAGTTGAAACAAGCCATCATCTTAGTGAACAATGGATACACATCACTGGAAGATATTGTGAAGGAGGATCCAGTGCATTTGCTCAGTGTGTTGATGGATCGACTTCCATGGAAGAATGCTTTTTGTGAAGAAGATGAAGTGGTAGAGATTGAGGATGAGTAGGAAAGCAATGGAAGAGATGAGGATACAGATATGAAAAGTGTGTTCGTTTAGTAGACAAGCTTCAGAAAATTGGAAAGAAATCGTAATTCTGTTTGTTTGGAATCCTCACATAAAAGGGATAATCGAAACACTATTCGAATTGTGTTTCACCAGAATACTCGTGTGAAATGAAGTTTTCTGTGATTTTAATTCTGATTGCCCTATGTGTGAGTGCTGAACTTCCTCACAAGTATATGGCAATGCGCGGATTCGACGTTGAAGGGAATGTTATCAAGAGTACAGGGAATAAGAATGTGATAGTATGAAATGAAACATTATGTTTAGGTTGATGAATTGAAGATTATTTGTATGAACACAGAAGGCTGTGTTGCCTTTAACGAACTCGGAGACTTAAAGAGTGCTACAAAGCCTCTTGTGCGCAGTACTACAACAAATGTCTGGATTTGGGATGAAGGTGGGAGTTGTATCAAAAGAGTGAATTCTAGCTTCCCACATTGGAAAAGAACCTGAGATGCCTATATGGCCAATGCCAAAGGAATATTCACGTGGAGACAGGACAATCGTAGTCGATCCTTATCATTTCCATTTTGTTGCAAATATGGATAATTCTGATATTCGTATGGCAATGGATCGTTATATGGATCTTATTTTTGGTAGCAATCGTGCCTCTGTCGCGACAACTGCTGCGTTATTGGAACTTCAAATTGATATTAAGAATTACGACGTTCCATTGAATGTACTTTTAGCAAATCATCCTAATGTATAGTTTGGAGTTGATGAGAGTTACGAATTGTATATTCCTGAAGATGGCTCTCCTGCTCTAATTACTGCAAATACTATCTTCGGAGCGTATCATGGATTGGAATCGTTCAGTCAGTTGGTGATGTTCAACACGCAAACAGGATTGTACCAAGTGAAGGGTGCCCCATGGCATATTCAGGATGCTCCTGCATATCCAGTACGAATCCATCATTTGTTTCATCTTTAGCACCGAGGTATGTTGATTGATTCAGTCCGTCATTTCCTTCCGATTCCCGTGGTTAAGAAGATCATTGATTCTTTAGTTTACAGCAAGTTTAATGCTCTGCATTGGCATTTGTCAGATAATGAAGCCCAGGTCCTTCAGTCCTTTACTGCCCCTCGATTCTGGGATTCTGCATACACGCAATATGAACGTTACACTCAAGCTGATATGCGTGAGATTGTTGAATATGCTCGTCAGCGAGGAATCCGTGTGATTCCTGAGATTGATGTGCCTGGTCACATGAAGAGTTGGTGTACTGTATATCCTGAAGTGTGTCCATCCACAGATTGTCCAGAACCAATTGATCCATCGAATGAAAATGCATTCAATTTACTAGATGGCTTCATTGGTGAGATGACAGGTCGTGAGAAGTATTCTGGGATCTTCTTCGACGACTTCTTCCATTTAGGAGGTGATGAAGTAGATACACATTGTTGGGAGAAGACCCCACGTATTCGTGAGTGGATGGAGAAGAATCAAATGACTGTGACGGATACCTACAAGTACACAGTGGATCGTGCTCATCAAATCGTATTTGGATTCAATCGGACAGCTGTTAATTGGGAGGAGGTGGTCACTCATATTCCAACTCCAGTAGACAAACGAGCCATTATTCATATCTGGCTTTGTAGTACTCCAGTATCATCAATTGTGGAGAAGGGATACAATGTGATCATATCAAGACGATGGTATTTGGATGATCTGGATAATACCTGGGAAGTGTTCTACAATAATGATATCACACAAGGTGTGAGTGAGGATCGCAAGAAACAGATTCTGGGAGGTGAAGCGTGTATGTGGGCCGAATCTGTAGACACCTCCAATTGGTTTAACACAGTCTGGCCTCGTGCTGCTGCTGTGGGAGAACATTTGTGGACTCCTCGTGAGAAGCATGATGTGGACGCTGCACTGAATCGAATCATTGGATTCCGTTGTCTGTTAAATCGTCGTGGTATTGAAGCTGCGCCTGTGTTGAATTTGAAGGGTCGTGCTGCTCCCTTGGGACAGGGTGGTTGTTATTGGCAGTAATGTGTTTGTTGAGATAAAGAGTTCTTCATTGATTAGTTGGGTGAGGATGTCGCAGATTGATAATCTGCTTAATTTTGTTGCTGGCAACAGCGAGAATAGGAAAGTGATGTCATCCGTTGATGATGGTTGGAGATTGGGAATGGACTCACAAATAGATGTTTTTTCTTGGCTTCTCATTAATTCAGATTTGTTCACACTGAATAATGATCGACCAGTCCTGAATCCGCAGCAGTCATCGAAAGAGCCAACGTCTTCTCTAAATCAACTTAGGACATCACAGAATGTAGACTGAGTATATATAGCAATAACTGTGATAGGCTCAGCAACCAGCGTTGGATTCATCTGTTAGCGTCGCAAGTCAGCGTAGTAAAGATTCATCTTTATCTCGTGATCCAGGTAGGACTAGAAGAATGTTGATTGATTATAGATGTTGTACTTACAAGTGAGGAGAAAAAGAAACTGCGTCTCGAACGGAACAGGGAAATTGCTCGAAACTGCCGAAAGAGACAACGAGAGAAGATGGAACAGATGGAAGAAGAGGTAAAACGACTTCGAGAAGAGCACGAGGAACTCGTATTTTTGCTGCGCAAAGGTGTGGATGGTGAGAATCGTGAAAATGAGCGTCGTCGCCAATTGAAGAAGATGCGTGAGATGAAGGATACAGCGAGCGAAGCTGAGTTAAAGCAGATGATGGAGGAGTATATTGTATCCTGGCAAGACTATGGACAGGAACGTCGTCGTACGGTAAAATATCATTTAGATCGTTTGAAGACATTACTTCTCCCAACGAATGTAGAGTTGAGAGAATAGAATTAACTGTAGTTGACAAAAGCATTGATGACAAGTTGGGATGAGAGTAAGGAAGAATCTCCATCGACAGTGGATTCACTTCGAGAGTACATTACAGACCTGCAGGATTTGCCTTCAAATGAAGTGTTCCCGAATCCAATTATGAAGGAACGTGGCATTTGGTCAATGATCTGTCGTGAGATGAATGTATGATAATGAGAGTGAGTCGAGTTATAGTTTACTCCAGAGCAACAGCGATCGATTCTAGGAGCAAAAGCTTTGATTCGTACACAGCGTCGGAATTTGCAGGAGACATTGTCTATGTTAAACCAACTTCAGACTCGAGTACTGTGATGATAATGATAATGAGACTAGATTGATGATAACATGAAGACAATGAAAGAGATGGTTGATCGTTACATGAACATATTGAAACCATCTCAACAGATTGCTTTCTTAACATGGATTGAAGATAATCAAGCTTGTATGTTTATGTTGAATTCTATTTGGATGAATCGACCTTCTCAAAGTCCTCGCCCTACATCTTCTATACCCGAAAAGCAGTATTTGTGTTTGTTATAAACAAGAGAACGACGAGATGAGTAATACGAACTCATTCCTCGAACATAATTCACTTGATAACGAGGAGTCTACGATTCAATAACATGGAATGAAAATACATCACGAGCAGAATCAAAGCGAGAACGACTACGAGAATGACTACGTGAATGGCTACGTGAGTGACTACGAGAATGACTACGGAATCTCGTAGCATAGGATTGGTAATCACCAAAGGTTTGAGGTTCTCTTCGATACTCTCTAAAGTTACGAGAATCTCGAAGACGATCTGTACTACCACGATCCTCCACAGTATCTCTCACACGATCAGTACGATCAAGATGATCATCTCTCATACGATCAACACGATCACCACGATCATCTCTCATACGATCAAAACGACCTCTGAAACGATCAATTCGATCATCTCTCATTCGATCAAAACGATCTCTGAAACGATCCATTCGATCATATCTTCTTCGATATTCTGTTCGATAACCACGGCCATCACGATCATTTCGATGATACTCTCGTGAATCACCATGTTCCATGACTTCTCGTTTCACCTTACTCTCTTTGACCACTTTAGATGTGATACACATCAGATATGAACTACAAACAATTAATCATCATTACAAATCAGATTCAACACATATCATAGAACACTCAAATAAGATCAAGTTATTCAAATATTGGGCGTTTCAATGAGAACCAAAAGTGGTAGAATTTCAGTCAGTTTTCATTGGCAAATATTCCTCTATAATATCTCTCTTTAAGGATTTGCACACGCCAAAATCTCTGCGTTTTTCCATTCTATCACATCCCAACTTGATGTGAAGAGGCTAATAACGCAATTAATTAAAATCCAATCCATTATCATACCTTGGATTCTGAATCGTGGGACTACACGTTCGATCAAATTGTTCCATAATCTGATCAGCTAATTCAGGAGCTAACTGACACGTCTGAACAAGAGCTGCATTGTCCACATACTCCAATAAGCCATGTCTATCCTAATCACTATAATAAAACGTCTCACTGGGATAAGATGATATCTAATTCATGTACATTTCGAGTGACGCAGTATACCAAATCACTGGCTTCAGAGTTAAGGGCAGGAACACCTGGATAACGCAATTGAGAAGGCAATTTGCGAGGAATAGGTTTTCTACGAATCGGAGCATCTCTTGAGACATTTCTCGAATAGGATCTGTCACTCCACTTCCTAGTCTCATCCACAGAACGAACTTCATCTCTCCTTACACCATCATCTCCACCATCCGAATGTTCTAAATCGGAACCAACTGGCTGTAACTCATCAGCCGACAATGCCTCATAATCCACTTCGTCATCTACCGTCTTGGAATATTATTATCAACCAACCAACCAATACATGTCCATGCTTGCCATTTTCATCATCTGATTTCCAATCACGTTGCATATCCACTTCTCCATCCTCCATACTATGAGCAATATCTGGATCAACTGATTGCTGAATCTCTCCTCCTGGAATGTCCATTGGTTGTTTCTCCATTTCGTGTTGAGGTGAATCCCTACTTCCTTCCATCGAATTAGTCTTCTCGTAATCCATCCACAGTAAGCCAACCTTAAGGTTACCAAAGGACCATATAATGCCTTTCCCAATTCAGATGGAGATCGCGGGAATTTGATTGAATGGGATCCAATTCGTAACTCCTTTATTCTGTGTGTTATTAAAGAGGTTGATTATTGAATGTCCTTTTTCGGAAGCTCAACAACGTGCAGTGTAGTTGAGAAAGAGTGATTGGTAGATATCACAAAGATCCCAACGAAACAACAGAATGGGAAGATATTCTTGCTGAACGAGGTATTGTTCCAAGAAAGAAGGTACGAATAATGAATTGGTTTCATTATAAGGATGTGGAAAAGGCATTGGATGAAGTTCTTGAAGAACGAAAGCAAAAGGTGAATCCTTATGAGGGCCGTGATTTGGATGAGTTAGAAGATGATCTTGATGTAATTGAGATTATTTGGTTTAATGATAGGAAGAATTGATGAGTGACGATGACCTTGCTGCGTTGAATGAATATCGGTTTTTTTGTTATGTGCTTTTCATTCTAGGCAAAAACGAATCCAGGAACTGCAAAAAGCTGCAGAGAAGAACAAATTTGGTTATCTAATTTCCATCTCCCGAAGTGAGTACATTCGACAAGTAACCGAATGTAGCCAGGAGTATCCGGTGGTTGTTTTCCTGTATAACGATAAATATCCATTGAAAGGAAAGTTTTAATTTTACCTTTACCTTTTACTATTATGGATTGTAAGATTCTGAAGGAAGTTCTCGATCAAGTAAGTGCTCGGAATCCAATGATCAAATTCGTTCAAATGATCAGCACGGATTGCATTAAGGACTATCCAGATAAGTATTTGTGTGTATTGAGAATGAGAGTTAGGAATCTTCCTGCCTTGTTTGTCTATAACAAGGGAACGATTGTGAAACAGATCACAACTCTGAAGGATCTCGGAGGAAGAAAGGTGAATGTTGATATTGTTGAATGGGTTCTGCAAGAAGCCGGAGTATTGGAAACAGACTTGGAGGAAGATCCTCGAAACATCATTCGTACAAATGTGCGTCGTTTGTGATGTACCATAAAAGGTCCGCTGTTTGTAAGAAACAGTTCATATCTCTTCTAAAAGAGGATCCACAGGATGATTTGATGATTGATTTCCCTTAATACAAAACACAAGAACCTATTATTAATCCTCGATTCTATTCCTACTCCAATTTCGAGTAACAGACTGCAAGCAGCAAATACTAAAAGAACAAACGGTCCATGACGAGTTTCCGAGGCTGGCTTCCCAAAACAATGATTACTCTCATAGCTACGATCAGAACACCCTTTTGTGGCTGACGATGCTATAATAAACGAATCAATGTAATAACGAAGAGATACACGAATAAAACCCGTCTTCTTTGTCGAGTACTGATAAGGACTCCATTGATTGGAATACTCACAACCAATTGCTTGCTGTACATTGTCCTTCAGTTTAGCACTATTTGTGTAGTCAGGGATCCATGTTTCGTTTAGGAGTAGTCGATAACAAACCGAATTCAAATACTGTTGGATAGAACAACGTTCAGTGGTTTCATTCCATTGACCTTCCATATCGATACACTTCTCTTCACAGAGGGGTCTACATCGAACAATACATGAACAGGTACCTCACAGTATTACAGTGTAGATCAAGAGGCGAAAATACGAGGACTCTGCTAAAGACGAAAGTATCATTTAAGACAAATTGGCCACCATCGGTCACTACTGAATGCGTTGGGTAAAATTTATCCACAACAATTGAGGAATCGTAAAAGAATGCAGGTGTTATCAAACACTCTGGGTCGCCTTTCTCATTACACTTGTCTCGAAAGGGATAATAGAATCCGTCAACTTGAGTAATAGGTTTGAATTTCTGTGACAGTGAAGACGATGTAATATTGAACTGGGTACTGCTGATGACACTAATGCCAGTGTTTATCCATTGCTTTGCAAATTCATTATAACTACACCTCATGAGTTCAATCAACTCAAACCCAATAATACTTGCAATTCGTGGATTCGGAATCAGCAATAAGGTCAAGGAAATTACAATCAGAATTACAGGTAGAGAGAATAAAGAATACCATATATACTTGTTGACGGGCATAGAGGCCTTAGAAAAGAAAATGAGTAAGAATGGGACAGATGTACGAACTATTGCGCCACCGAAACACATTTGTTTTGAGTTGATTAATCATGAAAATTAGTTCAACTTGGTTTTTTTGTGTATCTCTCCTGGAAAGTGTTATATTTAGTTAGTAATATTTGTTTTCAGTCGATATGAACGTTTGATGTCAGGAAGCATCCAAATGGAATCAATCTAAGGATTCCGAGAAGCATTGAATCTTCGGGTTTGCTTTTCGAGTCTCTATGAATCCATCTACTCTAGGGGCCTGATAACAATAGATGCATTTCAGAAGGTTAATTCCTTGTCTTCAGTGTTTGTTTCATTACGCTCTTTTCCTTCCATGAACTGGCTCATAATATGGTTCTTCCTTCTTATCTTGGTTACAACAATCAATAAGGTCTTCTTTTCGTATCTGAAATGTCCATATCCGATCAGCCTTACATTGGTAAAATTGGCAGTCAGATAGTGTCTAATTCCTAGATGCATATGATTTCTTCTGCAGTATACTCAGGATTTATGAGAATTATGGCACCTTCCTATTATGGGGCCAGACCAATTGAGAAAAACGAATTCTTCCGTCTATTTCTTGTTAGTGTCTTATTCATTGTGAACATTGTCTTGGGGAATGCAAGTATCAAATACTGTAGTCTAGCACTTGATCAAGTACTTTATTACTTCGATTTTGGACTGTAGATTGTCCGATGTACCATGCCTGCGTGGACAGCAGTGATTCAGTATTTATTGCTTGGAGAGAAACTCTCATTTCGTGTGTATCTCACTCTAATTCCCATTATTGGAGGTGCCATGATGGTATGTAAGGGAGAGATCCATGGAACTTTCACAGGGGTGGTCATTCTGTTAGTTAGTTGCTTTGTCTCTACAATCAAAGGAATTGTCACCAAATTGCTTCTTTCCTCCGGAAACAAGCTATCTCCTCTCCATCTCCTTACGATTGTACATTTCATCTCCACTATACATTCTAGAATAGTAGTTTAGGTGCATTAGAGTTGATTCCAGTTTCAACCTTGTACGAAACAGCTTTCTATACATCATTTTTGAAAGGGTTGTTATGTTTATAACAGTTTATATATAGAAAGCCTTTCTATATATATTTGTTGTTGGTATTTAATGGTTTCATTGCATTTGCTCTGAATGTCTCTAATTTCGAAGCTACAAAATCTACTTCTCCTCTTGTGATCAATATTGCGGGAAATGTGAAGCAAGTCTGTGTGATTATCATTTCTGTGATCATCTTTAAACAACCACTTAGCATAATCAGTGCTGTTGGATGTGTTGTGACAATTGCTGGTTCCTTCTGGTATTCTATTGGTTCGGTTGGAATGATACTATGACAAATAGAAAGATACAACTTTGATAATCGCAATAAGAAGTTAGATACGGAACAAACAGAAGAAGAGGTGAAAGAAGATATGGAACCACTAATGGTAAAGGATACATCATTAGTGAAGGAGATCTAATGCTGTTGTTTGTTACGAATGGTTGTTTTGTGGAAATGGTTGTCATGCATCACTTCTACGCAAGAGAGGGATTTGAATAACGATAATATCGAATATCAAGTCCTTTTCTGGAATCATCTGTTTTGACCTGTTTTCTAAATACAAAATCCATACGACTTCTGGAATTCCCAGTCTATAATAATGTGATCAAATCCTTACTGTACAGAATGAACACTAGTGAAATAAAAGAAAGGATCGAGAATCTCGAGAAGAAGATGCCCAAATACTTGCATGAGCAAGATCTCAAGAGTCTTGACACTTATGTCTACCATGGAGCCGACTATACACTTATTGAGAAACTACTGAATCCGTTCTGGACATGGTTTGCGTCTTTTTTCCCTGATTCGATGGCTCCCAATATGATTACCCTGATTGGCCTTATCATAAACCTTTCAGCTTCGATCACCGTCCTGTATCATGATCCAACACTTGAAGGGAAGGCTCCTTCATGGGTTTATTATTTGGCTTCCTTTGCTTTAGTTACATATCTCAATTTCGATTGTGCAGATGGTAAACAGGCTCGCCGATTGAATGCATCCTCTCCTCTAGGACAATTGTTCGACCACGGCTGTGATGCTATTAATGAGGTTTTTATTCTGGTTACTCTATTTTCAGCTTGTGGAACGGGCCTAAGCGTGCATGCCTGTCTTGTCATGATTATCCAGTGTACTGCATTTTCTCTCGCACAGGTTCTGGAATATTATATTAATGTCCTCGTTGTTGGTAATCGATTCTTTGGAACGACTGAATCCATTCTCCTTGTTAGTTTCGTATACTTCTTAGCGGGATTCCTTGGCTCTGAAAAACTCCGAGCTCCTATTCCATGGAACTTCCCCTTCTCAATATCAGTCTCGGAATTGGTAATGGAGATAACCAACGTTGGAATGCTTTTGACCATCTATTCTTTGTTTATGGATGGTTATCGCAGTGGAACAAGAGTTCCTGAAGCTGAACGAGGCGAAAAGAATCTTACCACCAAAGACTACTTGATGCGATGCATTCCCTCTGCGTTTATACTATTGATTTGAGTGATTTGTAGAGTGATTGCTGCTTGCAGTGTGAGATTGCTGATCTTCACGCCTCTTGTTAAGTCGCATCCTCTTCTTCTGTACTGTAGGCTTGTGTTCAATGAAATTGAGTTTAGTCTTCTGTGGACTTACCTTCTCCTTCCTGTCTACTCGCATTAACATCTCTCACTTATGTCGACGATATCTGGATTGGAGGTTCGCTGGAATGTACAATATTGTCGTATTAACGATGAATTCGTTCCTTCATCTTGTGGATCAAGATACTTTGTTGATCGTGTGTACTGTTGTCCTCTTTGTCATGTACACATGGTATGTATGCACTGTAATTACACAAATCAAGAGGTACTTAGGGATTTACGCACTTCACTTGGGATCATCACAAAAGTCTGATTGATTTGTTTGTTTTGAGTATTCTCTTTTGGAGTCATGGGGAATGAGTCAGTACAAGTTGTCATGTCTGAAGAGTTACATGATTCACTCAGACATTGCTCTGATGAATTTACCTGTGGATACTTGATTGGAGATGTTTAGCTACATTTTTTCGTGATAGTTAGGTCATTCAAGATAAAGTTGTTCTTCTGAGTCATTGTGCTGACTACCATATTCAAACATTCTTTCGTTCCAATGACTCAACTGTTTTAAAGAAAAAGGTTATTCGTTCTGTTAGTTTTATTGAGATGGATCTCATTCTAGTTCCAAAATCGGCTTAGTGAAGGCCAGCATATTCTTGGTGTCTATAGTTCATCAATTTCAAACCCCTCTTTTGTATTGGAGTATCTCACACCAATCTTGCAAGAATTTGAGTCAGGTAACATCATTTGTCCTTTTCAATTGTAGATTATGTCTATTTCAAATATACAAATCCCATCCTCTATGATTGTACAACAGATCAGTGTCTAAATGGATCTATTACAATTCAGTCGATCACTCAGTGGGTCCAACCAATTACACTTACTGTTCCAATGCCATTTTCATTTCAAGATATTACTCTTGATAGAATTGTGCAAGCAGTCCAGGTATTCTGTCACTCTTTCAATGATCGGTTGGTATTCGTATACAAAGGCCAGTGTTTGCAAAAAGGGGATCTTATTCCTAAGGATTATGATACATCTCTTTGTCGCTTCTATTTAAAACGGAACTGCTCTAAGTCCGATGCACTTGTGAGTCTTCCTATCAACTTTTCTATTTCGCTGTGTAGCCTGGAAACAGTCAGTGATGTTTGTCATACTATCACGGATGGAGTTTATCAGCTTATTACAGAAACAGTAGAATTCTCAACAGCTTCAGGATACTCTGTTAAGTAGATATAGGTTATGATGGTGATTCGTAGAATGATGGATCATGAAATTAAAGACGGAAAACTGCTTCTAAAGGAAGATGATATCCTCTTATATGATTGGAAGGACTTGCAAGCCAATCCAATCTCAAGGACGATCATTCTGATGATTCTAACTACGATAGTTGTGATTGTTGTTCTGAGAGCAGTGTTGTAATTTGTTTGTTGTGATCGAGTCCATTCTTATCCTTGCTGAAGATGGATTTTGACAAATTTGATTTTGCTTTGTTTATCAAAGACGAAACAGCTCCAGAAGGCGAACTTCGAGTGCGTAAAGTGTTGTACCATAGTAGGAACGGTTGTCATTGATGACAGAAAGATGAAAAATGCGATCTATATATTCTTATGAGGAGGAAGCCCAAAGTCACGACAACTACCGATTGGAAGCTCTTTGTCCAAACCATTCATGCAATGATTTTTTTGGTGTATTACATTGCTTTTAAGTATAGCATAGAGCAGATTCAACTCATGAAGATAATACGGTCAAAACGTTCAACAGACCATCCATATACAAAGATCTGCTCCTATCTGCAGTATTTTCAGACTCCATTAACTCTTCATCACGGAAACGTATTTGTTCATTTTCCACTATATTAGTAGGGTTGCCTCTATGGTTATGGAACTCTCTATCTGGTGGATTTTTCGACTGTTACTACAAGTGTTCACTGCGAATTGAGTTACCAGAGAATAGCACAGAATTCTCGTCTTTGGGTAGGGGCCAACAAACTCAGTATCTCCTCCAAGCAGTCATAAAGCCTTGTCCCAATCATTTTGTATGCACCAGTAATGAATTATATTCTAGTCATCTTATCAACTTACATCTCAAATAAACAGTCTTCCATCCTTTCCTGAGCAAGCTTACCTCGATTCACCACTGACAAAACGAATTGTTGGCTTAGCACTATTAAACGATAATTCAACCTCCAATGTATGTTGAAAGCTATTTCTTATCATCAGACACATGTATCTTTGAGTCTTCCAGTTTCGCTTGAAAACAATCTTAAACTCTCTTTGGCAGGACAGAATGGAGATATTCAGTTAAATGTAAGCGAATTGGACTTATTGTGTAATGTAGTTCGAGAATCAGTGTGACTATCCGGTCTACTTGGACTCCTTTTCTAGTTACATTACAGATGTTGTTTTTGTTGATGATTTTCGTCGATTGGGAACTCAGACTGATTTTGCAATTGTGAATTCTGTATTGCAGTTATATTCACTTTGATTGTAGTATGAATTACCAAAACACAATCCAACTATTTTGTCGGACATTCATCTGAGTACAGATTACTCTCCGAATTTGATTACTCTTGTTCCAAAACAACGGCATTCTATCCAGACTCATGTTGAATATACACAGAACCATGCCTCTTCCTTTGCCACTCTTGATCGTTCGGAACGCTCTGAATGTGATGTTTATGTTCGTGTTCATATTCAATGGACACAATCTATGTCTCTGTATCCATTGACACGAGACTATGAGTAGGAAATGGAAATGAAGATTCTATGTAGCCTTCGTGTTCGACTCCATCCAAAACCTCAGATGTCGATTCAATATCGATATGAAGACAAATTCCGTTTGATGCAACCTAACAAGGTGAAGATGGAAGTGACAAATCTGTCGATGCATACATACCGTGGCTTCAAATATCCTTCTATCAATCTCTCTTCCTTTCCTACATCAATAGAGTCCTCATCGAATCACGATCAGATATGGTATGCAGTGTCATTGAGCAGGTCATTCCTGAGTCTCTCCCTCATGTAAGTGTTATCTTTTTCTCTTTATGTAGTCGGTAACAGTCTTCTCGATGATTCTGGTTCCACAGTATCCTGGTGAGTGGAAATTACCTTCTGTTTCTTGTGTTGATACTAATGAGAAGTGTATTCCTTCGGATTGTAAAACGGTGATTGTTCAAGTGGTACCTTCAAGTGTTTGTTAACAAATCTTTGTCATTTGATATAATGTGAAGATATACGAAGAATCAAATCATCATAAACATCTCGATCCGAACGTAACTTATCAGATGCATTCACAACTGACTCTAAACATGCTATGAAAGCAGTAGCAATTTTGCGATTTGGAGCAAGTATAACATCTTCTGATGGAGGATGATCTTCCGTCTTCTGTGGTTGTGAATGTAGGAAGAAGCTTGACGGAGGAAAGAAAGACGCTTCTGGATATCCAGGGTTGTTGAATAGAATTGGAATGAGTTCGGGAGTACGAAGATAGTCCCGTAATACACCAACTCCAGCAATATAGGGAACATATTCCAGGTATTTGTATTGCTCCAGATTCAGACACTTCTCAGGAGACACAGAGAACGTACTCAAATACTTGTCAAGAGAGGCTTGCAATTCTGATTCTGCTTCCTTTTCAAGTGATTCCAATTGTTTTAGATCCGAAGGAAGTGAAGAAAAGAAGGAAGAAGAACCTGGTGTTATAGAAAGAAGAACTGGAGAGATGGATTCCCAAATGGACCGAAGAATCTGATAACACTCATCATAAGGAATAATTCGCTTATATCCGCGTCGATTCAACACTTTATCATTTACAGCTTGTACTAATCGAGATCTATGGATAATCATCAGAGTTCACTTGCACTTGTATTTCATTCGAATAGAACTAATAAGGCTCGAACACAAAGGAGAAAACTGGTAGAATATCTTACTGTTAAGAAGAACAACGCGCACTGATTGCAGCTGAATGACTATCTCAGATCCACTCTGTGAAGCAAGCTTTACTTCAAAGGTTCGTTCGTTTTCACATATTCCCTGGACCAATAAACCTACATTCTCCACAAGCAAGAGACACTTATTCCCAGGAGACACATGAGCATCCAGATCTTTCAGTATGGCTGCTAGTGCTTCCCCTGTTACAATTCGCTCTCTAGATGTTACAGACCTTAATAGCCTCCACCGGCGCTTGCGAGTCTGTACAAGACTCTCTAAATCACTCAAAGTAGTGAGCCGACGACTGTAGAGAAAGGGTTTACTGCGAATGCTTCCATCTGCAGAGACATACACAATGATCTCCGCCTTTTCTCTAGGAAACACTTTTCTGGATGTAACCGAAGTATAAGCATAAGAGCGATAGGGAGTACATCTACATTCAATACTAGTCTCCATATTTACCTGAAAAACAACTGGAACGAATCTAAAAAGAATACACGAGAAGGAGGATACCCTTTGAGCAATTCCTGAATGCTCTGAGTTTCATCCGCAACTACCTCTGATGGAATATACATATCATCGAAATTAATCCCACCATTTCTTAATACTGCATCGAGAGAATCCATAGAGAGAAACGAAGACGTCTCCTGATCATTCATTTCGCCAATACACATAGAATAAAGACAATTCTTGGAAATAGGAACTCCACAGGGGTCGATTATCGACATAGCTTCCATAACACTTAAAGCTAGAGCACTTCCACGCATAGAAATATGGGAAAGACCCCGAATGTAGTTATGCTTCTTCCACTGAAGGATGATGTCTGCAACAACGCCAACATTGATCTTCTTCTTCCACTTCCTTTCAAAATAGTGTGCAACAACAGAATATGAAGTCCGGTGAGATTCCCAGTAATCAAGGAGTTCCACCTTCTCTTGAGGTGATATCTTTGGAAATTTTAAATTTGGCATACACAATAATGTGAATCCAGGATAGTTATGAAATACACAATGTGGTTAATAACAAAACTCAACACTCTAAGCTTACAACTTTTATTCCTCCTTCGTCCATTCAACGATTTTTCGTGAAAATAAACCGATTCCCGGAATGATGTGCAAGACACTCCGCATGAGATTACGACTCATAGTTGACTCTGGGTCCTTCATATCTAAGCTTACCCGAGAATCATCTTCCTTCACTACCCTTTACCCATGGTCAAACAAGGATACCGTATTGTTGATAGATTAAAATAATAGACAGACCGACAATAAATGTCATCGACAGTATTTCCAATGCAAACAAAAGAGCCGCTATCACTGTACCTTCCAATCATATTTCCAATATGTCATATACATTGTTTGTCAGGAGACATGAACATAATGAAGAAATTGACGATGATAAACAGAATAAACGAACCAAAGGCACAAGAACAGCATATACTCAGTGGTAAGGGCTACAATCAATGGAGAAGACAAAATCTACCGTTTTCGCCGTAAGTCCGACACATCCTGAGAGGAACATCAATACACGGAGGATCATAATCGTTTTGTTCCATTCTATATGTAAGAAGTACAACAACAGTATGACTTGTAGGTTCCGTTAAGAGAATATCATTTGTTTCCTACCAATGAGTGCTGCTAAAAGATAGCTACCTCGACATACCGAGCATTTAACCCAAGAATCCATCCAAAGAAGAGATCAAGACACAAGATACTGATAAACAGTGGAACGAGCAATTTACGATTCTTCTTTGTGGGTTTTAAAAGAGCATCAAGACTATCATACTCGCTCATTGCAAAGATAATGAAGAACTAGAATTTGGGCAACCAATGAACTGAAAGAATTTGTAAAACGAATCGAACAAACAAGACTCAATGTTCTCCATTTGTATACCGATAAAATCTTATTCCCTGGTTTTTATGATATTCAGCAAAACACTGGACAGAGTTACAAAAGGGAAGATTACACTTCAAGCACAAGAATTCTGTTCGCTTCTTCGACGCTGATCCCTTCGGAGAGCAAACACAACACAACTTTCTCTCCTTCTGTTTACTTGCTTTTCGTTTTACTCGAACAAGATAATGAACATCTTCCAGTAGAACTTGTGATAGAGAAGTCATATTAACCCAGTATAATCCTCGAATTAGCATTTCAAGAAATTCATCTTTTGATATATCGTCATGAGAAAGCGAAAATGATTTGAAAGCCAAATTGACATATAACTGGCACACAAACCAGAATACCACTTCCACATAACGATGACCTTTCCGAAATACCCGCAACAAAGACAACTGTCTCTCATCCAACTTAATTCTCCTCAATTCCATATATGTTAGAGCCTGAGACAGATCAACACATATATCAGAGCAGACCAAATAATCACTTAAAACGGATTTCCAATAACCGGGGTCACTAGGGAACGGAACATCCAAAGACTGATCTTCATATGTCTGATCACTGCTACCAATGTTCTGATTGTACTTGTCCACAATATCTTCAATTCCCATTCCAATCTCCGGAAAATGTAAGGTTCGACGGATCTGCAAACTACGATCTCGAGAAAGACCACGAAGTTCTCCCAAATAAATGGAATCATCAGTCTCATCCATTCCTTGCTCTGATTCACGAGGAGGAAGAAAGGCATTATTAACTAAATATCGTCCTTCTGAAGTATCATTAAACAATGAGGCAAGGAAGAGGGACAGTTCTCGCGGAGATACATCTGTCCATTTCTTCTCATGTTTCCTTGTTCCAATAATTTTCACTCCCATATCTGTAAACACAGCTTCTGGATTAATCTGTGATGGACTGTCCAAAAACAACGTAGATGGAGTTGGAGAGGAGGCATCCACCAAACCGTCATGAGAAGTTGTTCCATTTCGTTCTGCTGCTCCCTCTTCCACAGAAGTAGACTTGATAGGCTCGCTTGTCAAAGTAGGTACATCCAGCAACGCGGGAATTATGTTACCTTTGAGTAGTTCCTGTTCAATAAACAATTCCGGTGCAAGAAATGTAGGTGGATTTGATGTTCCCTCTTGAGGAGGCGAGTCTTTCTTCAGTCGTCTTACTCGCTTTCTAAACATCAGTTCAAGTATGTGGACGTTACTGAGACAAACGTTTAACAGGGGTTACTTGACACATAGAACATTCGGACCGATAAATGTTGATATTCTTGATTACAATATGAAGAAAAGGTCCGCAATGGAAAAGGAAACAAGAAAGAATCTCCAACTCGCAATTGGATAAAGAAGATACAAACAAATGTGAATTCGAAAGAGACATATTCTTTGGAGAAGATGAATCCGGAAGTGAAGTGATTGCCGAACCAGATCTAATTGAGTCACTCTCTTGACCTACACACTAAATTCAACAGAATACCATTACGAGCCAGGTTCTTTTCCATTTGTGCTATCCTTCCTTCCTTTCTCAAATCTCCTGTCTTCTCAACTCCAACATCAGTGAATTTCTACAGAAAAAGAAACAGAGAGAGATTACAATTTGCTTATGTCGAGTTTGCATTCACTGATGATTTGAAATGATCGAGTTCTGTTGATATAAAAAAACATACAATAAAAGACATTAAAAGAACGATGAAATGGAATCAGTACTACTGCGGGGATTCTGGAGACGGTCAAGATTCTTCAAACACATATCATATATCGAAAGACAAATATTCAGAAACGTCTTAATAAACAATTTGAGGGTGTAGAACTGAGTCTCATCAATTTCTACCACTAATTGTCGATAATCCAATACATCGCAATTAGATATCATCTACAAATCACCAACACAAGGAAATCATACATTTGTTACGGCCTCACCACGATTCTTGTAATATTGAGAAATACAGTCTAACATATATACCACTTGATCTTGAGCATCTACTAAGCGTTTGATACATTCCTTTTGGATTGACACTCCGAAGTTGTTACCATCTTCCATCCGAGGAACCTTTAACATAATCCATAATCGGAGAGAATTGAAGATGGATATGGAATCACGAATCTCCTTCTTCAGGTAATCTGTCATCTCAACTAGTAACTACATACTCAAATACGAATATCACACACTACTGGATTGATCGGAAACTCGTACTCGTCATGAAATGTGATCTTACTTAGATGAATACGTTTTGGTTTATGATCATCATTAGAACTATTTTTACCGCTTGAAGGATCTATTTCAGAACAAATAACTCTTTCTTCTTCCCTCCACTTTCCAAAGTCCTTTTCCAATCGTCTATTGTACTTCTTCACTTCCTTTCCGATTCTCCGAACCTTACTGTCACATTCCTCGTTATTAATCGTAATCATCTTGGAAATGTTACATAACGAAGCCGAAAACAATGACTGATTCTATAGAATCAACAGCAATGATATTATAACTCACTTGGATGTACTCACTTAAGCGAGAAATCATAGATGGTAACTTCACCATTAATACCTTCTGGCCTTCAGTGATCTGTCGTTCATTCACCAATTGTACTTGGAGAGCTAGTTCCTTCGATTCTTCAGATTCTTCGATTCTGGGAGTCGAGACTGCTTTTTCTGTTGATGGATTACTTTTCTTTCTCATCAATTGTTCAATTATGAGGAAATGTCAAACGACACTCCCACGGGAATTTTAACAAACACTTCATCTAGCTTAGGTTGAATTTACAGCTACCAACAGTCTCCTTCGTTGTCTTTCTCCTGCAAATGACTTCTATCTCTTTTTCGTTTTCCATATGCAACAACAACTCGTACCTCTCTGTACTGGAAGGAATAGGGATCGAAAAAGCACCAAGGGATACACATTCTCCAATGTCCTTTAGAAGCCGAGCTTCTTGTGTCACCTCACCGGACCACTGATAAATACCAGACTTGATAGCTCTTGCAGTTTTGTCTGTAAGTTCTACCGTAACAGCACTTGAATCACAGGGAATCATCTGTGAAGTACGTAGTAAAATCAACACTTTGTCTCCGCCTTCAATTCCATACGAGCATTTAATTGGGACACGAAAAATATCACCTCTATTGGTTTGACTGAGCAGAGCCAAATAGGCAGCTCCTCTCGCCACACATGAATAGGGATTAACTTCAGGGAAATTAGAACTTTGGAACATGTTTCTCACCTCTTCACGAACAGCACGCAAATTCGAGGATCCTCCTACGAAGAAAACATGACGAATATGACCAGGATTAAAGCCATCTTCATTTGTAATCCTTTTCACACAGTCAATTGTTTGTTTGATCAATGGCCGAATGGCCTCCTTCAAATCAGTATCTGTGATTGGGATCGAGATCGATCCACCTACGTCACTCGTATCCAATTCGTGAGGACCATTCGCGGAGATGCTCCGTTTGACCTCCTCACATATACTACGCAATTTCACTAACTTGGTTTTGTACTTTTGACTTGCAGAATCCAGCAGTTCACTTTGTGTAAGTAATTTGTATCGTTTCAGTGAGTATTGCATAAGGGCTGAATCAACATCATTGCCTCCAAGGCATGGTTCGCCATCGCGGCGACAGACCTTGAAATGGGTAGCATCCTGACACTCCAAACAGGACACATCGAAAGTGCCTCCTCCAAAATCAAAAATGAGCATTCGTTCCTTTGGATGAACTTCGGTTGGATGATCCATACACCAAGAAAGAGCAGCTGCAGTAGGTTCGTCCATCGTTCTCACAATCTCTAGTCCAGCTAAGCGACTCGCCTCTTTAATAGCAACCGTTTGTGCCTCGTTGTACAGAACTGGAACTGTTAAATACACAGAAGTTATCGGATGGTCACAATAGCTATCTGCTTCGCGTTTAATTGTCTTGAATAATTCCGATGCTACTTCAATGCATCCCACTTGACGGCCACTATCCGAGACAATGAAGCGAGGATAGCCATCCTCTCCACGAACGACTTCACATCCAAAAATATCCTTATTTTCCAGTTTCTCGTATTCATCATATGTTAATCCAATAAGACGTTTTACACAAGCTACAACATAGTGTTTCGTCCTTCCCATATTCCTCTTAGCAGATAAACCTGTGACAACAGATGACTTTGTATATTCCACAAACGATGGAAACTGATATTCACCAGTTGTATCGTTATTCGCTAATTGTTCACATCGCCCATATCTGAAAACAAAAACTGCGGAATTGGTGCTTCCAAAGTCGATGGCGATAGTATCTTCAAGATTCATTTAGGTTTTGTTATTGGCAACGAATGCCGCAATTCGGATAATGGCGTAAATTCAGTTTAATTGATATTCCTTCTTTATGGAGTTGTTCACTCGTTCTAATACCAATTGTGACACATCAACAAACAATTCAACCTATTCACGAGCCACAAGCGACTTGTATACTTCTCTATTCAGAATTCTACCCGTGTTCTTATCCTTGCAAATGACTTCCAGTGTACCACCAAATTCCAAACGGAATACAATATCAAATATCTGTTGTCCTTTAGGTAAAGGATTGTCATTCATAAACGAATACTCTCGTACTTTTGTGCACTCATTCATTGGCTTCATTACACGACCCGACTGATTAGAATCAGATCCATTCCATTGATAAATAGCAGAGAAGATCTTCTCAGGGTAATCCGTACTGTTGCAAAAGGTGATTGGTCCACTTTCGCAAGGAATACGAGTTCCTTTGTTCAAAAGCATCACTACGTCATTTCCTGCTAGAAGACCAAAAGAGAAATTGATAATCTCATGAACAACACCACCTCGAGCGATTCCTAGAGCGCCCTCCGCAACACTTGTTTCGGGATTGATATCAGGGAATACAGCATGAGGGAAACATTTCTTCACTCCCTCTCTTACAGCCTGAAGTTGAGATGATCCTCCAACCATAAACACCTTCTTGATTACGCCAATAGTTCGATCTGGCTTGTTTGTAATACGACTAATACATTCATCAATCCGTTTCATGAACAAACGTTTT
The DNA here is from genome assembly GCF_000743755.1 of Blastocystis sp. subtype 4. Lineage (NCBI taxonomy): Eukaryota > Bigyra > Opalinata > Blastocystidae > Blastocystis > Blastocystis sp. subtype 4. Next base: position 17,763 of record NW_014569493.1, on the reverse strand, counting down.
ACAATATCGTTCAACTGTTGTTGCGTGAATGTGATTTCATCAAGATCTGGATTGAAGTCACTCAAATCAATCTCAGTCGCCTTATTAGTCGCCAACTGAATTTTGGCTTCTTCACATACTGCCAGAAATCGCATTTTCTTCTTCGTCTTCAAAGGATTAAACGATATACCTTCGGTATTCTTAACCATCTTACACACTTCCTTGGCTATCTCAATATCAACGTCATTTCCTCCCATCTTAGGATCACCATTTGTATCCATTACAGAGAAACTACCATTACCATCACACTTCAATAACGAGAGGTCAAATGTACCACCTCCAAAATCAACTACCAACATCTTCTCACCAACAGACAGTGACTTCTCATGATCGAGACACCATGACATGGCTGCAGCAGTTGGTTCAATAACAATCGCATTCACAGTCAATCCAGCATCTCGAGCAGCAGCCTTGATCGCTTCTCGCTGATGATCCTTGTAATTTGCAGGAACTGTAACGTAACATTCGGAAATTGGAGCTCCATTACGACGGTCAGCATCAGCTTTGATCTTACGGAAAAGTTCAGAAGCCACTTCAATAGCACTCACTTGACGACCACTATCCGAGACAATGAATTGAGGATAACCATCATCTCCACGAACTACTTCACATCCAAAAACATCCTTATTCTCAAGAGCCTCATAGTCCTCCCATGTAAGTCCAAGAAGTCTTTTGATGCAACCAACACAGTATTTGGCTCCTTGAAGTCGTCTCTTCTTAGCAATTGTGCCTGTCAGAACTTCGTCTCCTTTGTATTCAACAAATGAGGGGAACACATTAACACCTGACTCGGTGTTATCAGCAACCAATTGTACCTGTCCATTCCTAAACAAACAAGCAACTGAATTGGAGGAACCGAAGTCAATAGCAAGAAGAGAATCACTCTTCTTGGAACGCCGCGAACCCAGAAACATTTTCTAGTCGTCCAAACCTTCATAAAGTAATTCCAGAAATATGGCGTATTCCTGTTCAGTTTAATTTGGTTATCACTCTCGGCTACATGAACTGTGAAAAAATTGCCCTTATTCACTGATAGATGCATAAAACATATAACAGTCCCATTCATTGACAAAAGAGAAAAGAGCCCCAAGTGGGATTCGAACACACGACCTGCCGCTTACGAAGCGGATGCTCTACCAACTGAGCTATTGAGGCACACCACTCAATTTCAACAAACATTATTAAAAAAAAGGTACTTATGTCCAAGCATTACTGGTAGGAGGAGCTACGCTATGTAGCTGGTTCTCAGAAGCTATTGTTTCTCGACGTTGACTACGGTTCGTCAAACCAGATCTACTTGGAGACCGTAGGTTTCGATTCTCCCTTCGAGGAGAAATAAAGAATCTAGTTTCGCCCTGATCACTGTCATATGCATATATATCCTGATTCTTGGGAACAGCAACGAAATCATCTTCATCCTCACTATACACATCTGGCTGGATAATTAACGAGCGATTTGCATCCTCTTCCGTCATAAACACGTCATTAGACCCCATTTGTGCATATTCTCCATTTTGGAAAAATAGATCCTGGTTGTTCCGCTGCTGATACACATAATCCCTCATAGACTGATCTGGTTGATTTCCATTCTTCTGTAGCATTGCAACTACCTCCTGAACTGAAGATGTCTACATCCCATTCCTCACCAATGCTTACTGTATCAATCACATCAAATCCAGATGCTAAGAATTGAATTAGTGTTCCCTTTGGACAACTTGTAAGTCGATTCAATAGGTCGGGTTTCTAGTCTAACATCCCTCGCCTTATGCTACATTGAGAAGACGATTACGAAGTCGTTCCATCTCCATCCGTGTATTCTTCTGTTTCTCTTCTTCATATTGTTCAAGACTCTTAAACACATCTATGGGAATCAACCAATCATATACCAACGTTTAGGTGGGAAGAACTTGAAGCGAAGAGCATTGAAGCGATTCTGGCTAATAAGTGAGAGATAGAGGGCATTGGTACACATATCTCAGAACCATTCGCATCACATCGATCAAGAACCACATCAAAAGAAATGAAACCAGAGAACCACACACCGAATCTGTTGAGTTGAAAACGAGAGAAATCGAAACAATTAACAGAGCCCAACGAACAACTTCAAAGAGAGAGGTAGGATTTGATGAAGGAGTAGAGAAGATTTTCAACCGAACAACGATGATTCCAATAAAAGCAAAGATTATTGTATATCTTGTGAGGGAAAGCAATCAAACCATACATTAAAACAATTCGATAGTGTTCCATGCACAATCTCCATACAACAGTAATCACTGAACGTTTGAATAATGATGATAAGGTGAGTGAATACGCTACAGCAACAACACTCATTGATGTATTGCTAGCTTGCATGCTTGGAATCATTCGACAATGAATTGAATACCGTTTCATGATGTAGAATATTATCAATAACAGTCCAATCATTGCTGATAGAGAAGCTGCAGTGATGTAATAAAATGACTTTGATTTACTCAATCTAGATTATACTCCTAGATAAAAAGTACTTGGAAGAGAGCAAAAGAATGGTCATTCCAATCACCAATTTAATTGGGCAGTATATATCAAAAACTACACTCAAGATACAAGAGGACACTTACCTGTAGTGCTTGTAATAGTCACATCAAGTCCCTGAGTCTTGTACTTTGGATGACATGTAATATTGAAGCATGTTGTCCCATAGGGAGAGAGATACACGGTTGTTCTTTTTTCTGCTTTGTTCTTGTTCATATCATAGAGTTCATTAGTATTAAATCCTCTTCTTCTATAACTAAATACTTAAAGAAGACCAAAGACCCAGAGAGCTTTCCAATCAGGAAAGTAATCATACGAATCGATGAACTGTCTGGACTGTCCACAGTAAACGAAGGCAACTCCTGAGAAGTCGTGATATTCACAATGCGAAGACTCCAGATGTCACGAAGTCGATAACTGCTATCTAGACATATCGTCTTTGACTCTCCGGCATTCAGCTATGTATTCAAACAAAATAGACATCAGTACAGTCAAAGTGCTTTGATCCATAGCACTACACTCAGCATCGGATGCAAAGACAACAGCAAGCAGAAATATCAAAGAAAGGAATCTTCGCATTTCAATTCTGATACTCTTCTTGTTCTACCAAATCTCTATTGCAAACAGTTGTAAATATGTCAAGTATATTATGAAGACTTAATAGATCGAAAGTGAAGTTGATTGACATATCTCCGTAAAACAATGTAAAATCGTCTATCTCAAGTCGTTCCTTAAAATAGGCAGAATTTCTCATCTCACAAGTGCCTCGTTAGTAAGATTGGAAAAATATTTCCATCAAATAGATCATGGCCTTTTTTCTTTCAGAAGCCTTTTTAGCTCAGTTGGTAGAGCACCCGCCTTGTAAGCGGAAGGTCCGGGGTTCGATTCCCCGAGGGGGCATTCTAATTTTATTTTTCATGAATACCTTTTTTATTCCTAGGATTACGAGGTATTCAATGTATTCTCTACGTAGTATAGGGATGTTTGCTCGAAAGTCGTCTTTTATTCGGAAGGACTTCTGTTCTTTCTTGGCGAGACAGAAGACTGTCAACTGTTGTTATCCAACTCTTCATGGATCAAATCCACTTGTTACTTCTGGATTTCGTCGACAATTTGCCTCATCGACATCCTCTTTCAGTCTGCCTACTCGCACTTTTACCTTCTTTACTTTATCGTCTCTAGGTTTGGTTGGTTGCTTTTATGTCATTTCCTATTCTTTGCAAGTAGATGTTCATATAACTTGATAAGGAGTAGCATTCTAATATTTACAAGGAAGCAGTAACTGCTGTTAATAGCTGTTCTGAAGTTTTAGCCATTACTGGTACTCCTGTGAAGAAAAAGGGAATGGCCAAAGGAAAGATGAAATCTGGGCAAGCAGAAATGCACTTTGTGATGCGTGGACCTAAAGGAGAAGTGATCGTGACTGTTGAGGGTAGGACTTCTGGTTGAGTGACATAGCAGGGAAACTTCGAGAAGGAAGCAAAACTGAGTACGACCTTGAAAAAGTCACTGCAGAGAATCGAGAGAAGGAGGGGAGCACAACAATTACTATTTTTGATGATGGAGAATTCAAGGTTGATTTGCAGCAACCCATCTTGGAAGAAGCAAATGACCAAACAACCACTTCTGGAGATAAACCACGCGAAACAAAGTATGGTTTCCTACTTGATAAACCATGGTATTATCGAATTGGTCTAGCAATTGGATGTGGACTGGTATTGGGAGTGATCTCTTCGGTTATGATCATGAGTTTCCGTCAGTCACCAAAGCAAAGCTCTGCCTATCAGAGTCTATTAGTCTTGTTGAAGGAGAATGCCATCTCTAAAGATATCCTTGGTGATGGAATAAAGAGTGCAGGACAGATGACAGGAAAGAGCGAGGAGAATTGGGCGAATTTCTCGATCAAGATGCAAGGAAAAAAGAGTTCAGCTCTTGTTAATTGTCAGGCATTCCGACAGGGGGATACTTGGCGATTTACTGTCGTTTCATTAGATACAAGCAAAGGTCGGGTCTACTTATGCAAATAGAATGTTTCTTAAACAAACAGACCAATATAAGCCGCAAACAGACAAGAAAAGCTTAGATCTTTGCATATGGCACAGACTTCATAATATTGCGAGCCTTCTTACCACCTCTGACACCACTACGTGCATTTGCCTTCTTCTTATCTGAAACCACCTTCACTACTGCGACAATCACAATGAGAATCACAACAAGCAACAAAACACCCATTGCAATGAAACTGCCGACAGCCATACAGAAACCAACCTCCATTCCCCATTCAGGTTCATTCTTACCAAGTTTGCAGGATCGTCGCATGGTTCCCACGTAATTGCCCATCTCCTTACAATCATATACAGCTGTGGTACCAATCTCAGTACGTGGCCACTTCTCCTCAGGATCACAATAGCCAGTAATCACTGATAAAGTGAAAGTACCAGAAGCAGATCCATTCTCATTGTAACCAGTAACAGTATATTCCTGCAGTCGAGTAGTGATTCTTACTGGCTTACCTTCAACGGCACCTGTCTTCGTATTGAGAGAAAGACCTTCGGGCAACTCAGGCAGAATCTGGTAATCATCAATCAGACCAAATACTGTTGGTTTGATTCCAATCACTTCTGCGTTCACATAAACAGTGTAGATCGGTTCAGCAAATTCCAGTTTGCTAGGAGCGAACTTCGAGCAATGCTCCAACTTCACTTCACCCAACTGCTGATTCTTGCACTCACGATATGAATAACCATCATAATACTGAGGACAAGTACTTACTGAGATCTCGCCTTCAGCCACCGAAGGATAATCACCCACACCTGGACACATTCTGCCTGAACCAGCAGCATAAGCCAGTTCAAACTCATCGATGGTAAAGCCAGTAGGTCTCTCCACATTCAGAATCTCCAGACGGAAGTCCTTGTAGCCAATAATACCATTAGGAATGATGAATTCTGCAACACCTCGATCTACGAGAGTAGCAGACTTCTGCGAATTCACTGTTGTGTACACCTCATCACCTTCCCGCTTAGCCCGCAGGATCCATGAGATTGAGCCGTAGTTACCATCACTGTAGATTCGATAGCGATTGAAGTAAGCACCCTCCAGATTCTCGAGCTCCCAACTGGCATATGTACCTTCCGTCCAGTCCCAACTGATGTAATTCCACACCGTAGAATCAAACAGACCATAAGCAGATCCCTTCACAGGAGTCGAACTCGAATAGCTGGACGCACGGTTACGAGACACAGCGTTATCACCATAAGCCAGAACAGCTTCCATATCAAAGGAAGAGTCTGTATCCGTTCCTTGGTCCTTAGCACGATGAAGCTCCACAGCCAACACATTCTGACCATTTCTTCCTCCCTTCAACTGAAGTGGGATCGAGAACTGGGAGAAGGCATAGCTAGAATGAGTATTTGTAGCTTCAGTATCAAAAGCAATCGTAGTCGGAAGATTCACACGGAAGACACGCACTCCATTGATGTAAGCAGCTGCTCCTCCAGAGAAACGCAGTTGTACATTAAGCACAGGTGTCTTCACGATGTCATCAATGGAGAACAGATGACGGAGATAAATTGTGTTCGTATCCATCTTACCCACATTGCCTCCCTGAGTCTGTGTCCAAGAGGAATGATCAAAGTCAACTGCAGTCCATGTATTTGTAGCCTGACCTTTGAGTACACGCCATTCCGAGCTCGTCTTCTTGATAGGTACAATGTTACTGAAAGTCACAGTCTTGGATACAGGCTTCTCTCCTCTAGGTATAGTTCCTTGAGCATATGTGAGATAATCATTGGTCATAATACGATATCCAGCAGGTACAGCCCATCCATCCCCATAACTATCAACGAATTTGAAGGTATAAATCTCATCATCCAGACAGAAGTACTTGTAATGATAACTGTTCTTGGAGGAGTAACTGCTCATGCTGGATATAGGATCACCTGTAGCTGAAGCTCCCTTGTACAATTCCCAACTCATTTCAGTTGGATAGGAGTCTGTGAGAAGAACCAATTGGAACATGGACTTATCACATTCAATCACAGACAGTGTCAGTTCAGTTGAGATAGCACTTCCATCAAGCTTACTAGCTGTAATTGTATACACTGCAGGATCCATCTTCTCCAGATTGGTACCTCGAATGTATCCAGACACTTCATCAATCGTAAGGAAAGAAGGAAGTTCAGGAGTTGTTCGGTACTCCTTGTAATACGAACATGTAGGCACCAGATCCTCAAAGTCCACATTCAGATAACCAACAGGATTACCACTGAATGCCAGTTCAGGTTCTTGACGTTGCATCGAATCTGCAAACAATCCAATCTGAGCAAGATTCACTTCACAAGGAGTCTCTGTAGAGTCTCCTAAGAGATTGAAGAAACGATATGAATTATAAGGCTTCACATTATTAAGCCAGACTTCCTTTCCTTGTGATGTATACCAGAATGAAGTAGAATTAACTTGATTCAGTGTAGTCCAGTCTGCATCTTTTTCATTCTTTGCTTGGAAGACCCACGAACCAGGACTTATCTTATCTTTCTCTGAACTGTTCATAATCACGTATTTACTGATCCATTCACGACGATCATTCTCAAATGTTATCTGAATGAAACGACCTTCATTGCATGAAGTTGAAGAATACACAGTTTGACCACTTAAATCAAAGGCATAATTCGCACTAGCAGCTGAGTCAGAAGTAGTAGCAGTATAATCAAAGACACGACCCACAGTCTCTCGACCCATTATATGTAGGGAAGCATCGAAGGTTGATGTGCGTTGAGATGCAGTACGAGCAACCAGACAGATCGCCACAACATTGTTACCAGACTTGATCACAGAATATCCTTCTGAAGTGGACGTGGCTGGAATGTACAGAGGGAGAGATACACGACGATACTGTGTGGCACTGTAAGAATCAGTAGCATACGTTTCGTTAGTAAGAGTACCCTCCACATTGTTACGGAACACCTCATGACCGTTGATCACTACAATAATTCCATGTGTGTACATGAGCTCCATCTCATATCCTGCTGCTGTCGTAATATCTGTTGAGAACTGATATTTGTAGATCTGAAGCTGGTTCGGCGAATCTTCGAATGAACCTTTCTTGGCCTTCGACCAGCCCTCAGGCATCGTAGCCGAATCCCATCCTTCTGGGACATCTCCCATAAAGTAATGCCACTCCTGCTCACGAGGGATTTCAGCATTAATGTTCACAGTGACACTAGGAGTATAACCACTCGTCAGATCATATTTCCAGTTCAGAATTGTCACAGTACTTGTTCCATAAACCAGATTCAGCTTGATATAGGAGTCAGGACGCCAGTAGTTGGTAATTGCATTGTCCAAAGTAAGCTCATACAAGCCACCTTCAACACAATAACGATTCTTAATAGTCTTGCTTGCTTGCTGGACTGTGTTCTGATACACACGCTCTACAGTGCTGCCTCCAATCTTTCGCAGCCAATGAGTCTCATATCCATAACTAACAGCACCATAAGTACGCTCCACCTCCAGAATGGTCTTTGTACACTCAGTTACAGTGATCTTGAGTGTGGTTGAGGTCTCATGAGGACTCAGGGATCTGATGGTGTATGTCGTCTCATCCTTGACTTCACGAGGTGTTCCGCTAATGATACAGGTCTGATAGTTGATTGACAGACCAGAAGGAAGAGTGGGAGTCACAGAGCAAGAGACGAAACCATCATACACGGGAAGAATGCGAACTGTATCCACATAAGCATTGATAGTAATCTCACTTTCAGTCATCTCCAATTTCTCAGGAACACGATATCGACATGTCAACAAAGTCAGTTCATTTAATCGTAACGAGCTCTCACCAGTCTTAGTAATCTGCATACGAACCTTCTTATAAATCTTCTCATTTAAAGGAAGAGCGAAATAATTCTCGTAGTTATTCTCATATTCATAGTCTGTCTTTGTTACCATCAGATCTGATGAAACAGAGTTGGGAGGATAACCACGAAGTGTGAATGAAGAAGGGTGTAGAGTACGTGAATAACCGACATTGATCATAAATCCATTGATTTGGGGAATGCAGGCACCCCATTCAACTTCCACATAAAAATTGTATGTTTCTTCTGTCCAAGGAACATTCACGTTCAAATCGAAAGCGTTCCAAGGATTATTCACATCACTATCACTCTTGGCAGAATTACTTGAGATTTGATTCGCTTCATGACTCTGATAACAAGAATCACCCATTGAGGGGAGATAGGGAGCTAAGAATGATGCCATATAGAATGTATGAGAGCTGGTATTGTCCTCATAATGATACTCCATAGCAATTGTCACAGTATCAGTTTCAATTTCCAAACCATTTCGAATCACACTATATAACGTACGATAATCATCATGGCCACTGCATTTTGTATCAGCAGTAACAGTACCCCTATTATCAATACTCATCCAAAGCCCTACGATGGCATATTCACACGTCGTACTTCCACACCATTCACATACACCACAACTCCATACTGGACATACCAAGTAAGCTCATAAGCAGCCATATCATCAATACCTTGCACCGTCTTACGTGCATATACAGTTCCAACCTTACTCACACTCGTTCTACCAGTGTAAGTATCCCAATCACTATCATCAAAATTGCTGGATGTCCAAGAGGAAGCAGGTTGAACCCGATTTGTTACTTTCCAGGTTGAGGTATTCTCAATCATATAGCCAACTAGATGTCAATTCATCCACTCACACAAACGGTAAAAATCGTGACTTTCGGTTTTATCCTGTGTCATTACGCCGATATACAATAGCTGACCATCAGGTCCAAGAATACGGATGTATGCTCCAGAACTCCAGGTATCAGTTCTACTACTAAGGTTCCAACAGAAAACTTACGTATCAAGCATATTCAATGTGTAACGACCAGTAGGTTCTTTAGGAATGCAATGATAATAAGTTCGAACAGCATTATTAGTAAACGGTTCACTCACTGCCATAACAGCATTCTTGTAGAGAATCTTGTATGACTCTTCAGTACCCCAACTCTTAGTACACTTCTCCACACTGATTTGGTATTCATCCTCCTCGCAGCCAAGAACACCGAAAACCACTACATGGATTATTCGTAACTTGTACATCTTACAGAAGCAGAATAAAAACAACAATCTTGCTTTCATATTCACTTTCTGTGGATCCATGAGTCGACCGTTTCATCATCGACATGAATCAGTCTCGTTCAACCAATCAATTATTGGCTTATTGCACGGATCTTCAGTCCATCATTTCTTTAATTCATCAATGAAATCAACTTAGTAATGGAGCGCATAGTGATGTAGTCATGCTTTATCAGATTAGGGCAATGTCAAACTCTCCGTCATATCACTTGTTTATTGTCTTATTCCAGCAGAGGTAGTTTTAAAACAATTCATTTCTTTCAAGTCAATTTCCAATCCTATTTGCTTTATTTGATGCCAAATAACGGTATTTCGAGCACAAATCATATTCAAATGTCCCATAATTGCCCATTCTGTATTCTATGCCTGCTTCATTTCACCTAGCCCCTACTATCGTCTTCCATTCGCAAATTGGTCTATCTCTCTCAGAATAATCAGAAGATGAGTACTGAAAAGAAGGAAATGGTTCCTGTCACTCGTGACTACACTATCAATCTTCACAAGGCTTGCCACAAAGTGTACGTTGTTGTTTCTCATTGATTGTATTCTTTTTTGTTATTGGACCTTGGCTAATCTCCATTATAGTGCTTTTAAGAGAAAGGCTCCTCGTGCTATGGATGTTATTCGCAAGTTCGCTCAGAAGGCCATGGGAACTGAAAAGGTTGTTATTGATACTACTGTCAACCACTATGTATGGAACAAGGGTATTCGCAACATTCCTCGTCGTATCCGCGTGCGTCTGGCTCGTAAGGTCGATGGAGAGGGTGAGGATGAAAAGACTGTACATTCGGTGAGTGATAGTGATTCATAGTTCTATACTCTGGTGCAGGTGGTAGATGTCCCTCATTTCCATGGTCTTCAGACAAAGGTTGTTGAGGAATAAGCTGTTGTTGATTATTGGGGAGAGTACTTACCATGGAATGTTTGTTATTTACTCTTTGTGTTTTCTCTGTTGCCTTCTTTTGCTAGTAATGTAGAACCATACGATTTGCTTCATTCAACACTTGTCGGCATGTATACATTGTGTTTATCTATTCTTTGAAATCTCCAGAGCATGGGTTCAACATGCAGTAAAAACAACTATAGTCGGAGTAGTTCGAGGAAAATGCTGTGCGATAATACAATGCCTATTGCGAATCTCGATGAGACGATTGGACAAGGTAACGATTGGAACTGAGTTATTTGATATTTTAGAAAACTATGGGATGCAGTCCAATACTTCCAGGAGTACGAATGTTGCTTCTCAAGCAAAACCGTCTACCAAAGAGCAGTTGTTGGATTTCTCATTAGTCTTCATTCGTAGCTATAGTACAGGGAGTACAGGAACGGTTGTGGACTCCTTTCAAACCAAAACCTTGAAGATGAATTGTCCAATATCTGATCTCGTCAAATTGCCTCCTGGAGTAAATGAGTATATGTTCCATTTCGTTTATTTCTTGAAGTTTAGATGGATCTATGAGAAGGCACAATTCTATTTGGAAGAGTGTCAACTATTATGGGAATCGTTCTGGTGTCATATATTGGTAATTTATAGAATTAGTGACTTTTGTAATCCGTACACTTGTCCAGAAATGGCAGCTGGACCTCATTACACATATTTATGGACGGATGAACATCAACGCGATCCTATTTCTGTACAAACAATGCTGAAGATGAACTGTAGATGCCTGCTTGCAATTATATCAGCAATGTATTTATTTGGGCTTCTAATGTTTTTAGTAGTGATGACTTTGCCGAGGTCTCGTAGGATTGAGGAATGGTATCTCATGTACAGTGATGGTGTATTTCCAGAAAACTTCATTCCTGTTATGCGGATTTTGTTTAAGAAACTGTTTCGTGTGTATGCACATGTGTATCACCATCATCTAAGTGAATTCATTAAGAGGAACGCTGAAATTCATCTAAATACCTCTTTTAAGTATTTTGGAATGTTCGTGAGGGAATTTGGACTAATCTCAAAAAAAGAAGAGGCTCCTTTGCGCAAGCTTCTTGAACAGTGGGTTTGATTCGAATGTGTCATACATAGGCTTATCGACTCGGAGAGTCATAGTGATGCTAGTCCTGTTGATACAAGCTAATCCTTTATGTACCCTCACTTCCCTTAGTTACCTAGCTGTATAATCTTTGCTATGTGTTTGTCTTTGTTTTCTTCTAAACTCACTTGATAGGGTCATTGAAATGATTGAGAAGATATGTAGTTCACAGGAGACACTCTCTTCTTTGTGAACAACAGAACAAACACATCAGAGTACAATTTCAATTCAAGTTAGAAGTAAAAATCTTCATAGTCTAATCCTGTCAAGAAGGAATCGGATCAGTAGGACACATCGGTAATGACAGTTGCTTCTTGAATTTTGTTTTCTGTTCAAAGTAAAGCTTCCGATTCGATCGATCTGAAATGCTCTTTCCATCTAATAATGAATCACCTGTTGCTTGCCTTGGTCTAATTCTAAATGCTGTTCAGTATTTATACGAATATGGAAGGATAACATTAATCCATCCATGAGACAAAACGCGAAATTCACAACCAGAATACCGCAACGACATTACCCAATTCACCAAACTAAGTCCTGTGTCTTCAAATCGTTCATCAAATGATGGATTAACATCCGTTTTCATAGCCATTACAGTTCTAACAATCATTCTCCATCAATTTCAATACACATCCTGGGACCGATCTGACCAACACAACAATGGTGTACTGTGGTTATTCGGAGGTATAGAAAACCATTCATCTGGTAAATAATTCTATACTGTGACTCTCTAACTCATTTTCATACATTTGGAGGGGTAGTTCCTCTAGATTTGCATGCTCCCCAAGTTGAACAGGATTTGATTTCTGCTTTTGATAACTGAGTATATGAAACATCCCTATGATGAGAACCCAAACATTCAGATACCGTGGAGAACAGGAATACCAAGTGTCACAAGGAATACTTATAAATGAGAGATCAAATTCTGGAATAATAAAGATAACCTTTGGATTTGATAAAAGATCTGATGGAAGAGAATAAATACTCTCGAACAGAGAATCTAAGATTAAGAGGAATACAAAGACACACTTGAAGGAATTTGAAGTGGTCTTAGTGAAATAAAATGAGTACTCGAAATCTTTGCTATTGCCTCATTTCGCATTCTATTAACCGGGAATGATGAATCAGGAGACGAATAAACCGAAACAGAAACACGAGATGGAAAAAGAGCTAAATGGAGATATGAAGATAGAATAGATTCTTCTCCCGTTGTTACAGACACAGGAACCGCAATATTGCTACAAGTCATGAACACGATTCAGTTTTACCTTGGCCATAATAATATATGGAAATTCACATATGGTAATAGGTCCATTCTAGAATTCATAAACGAACAATAACCAACGTTGTTGGAATTACTAATGCAACTGAAAACAAAGAAGTATCAGAGTTCAGATACTAAAGTCTACTCAATATTTAGATCTTACAGAAACTCGGGATCTTAAGTCCTTCAGCATTGATCCGTGTTCAACATCATGGATGAGATAATATTGACTTAGAATGAGTCATTACAAAGAAAGCAAACAAATAGACTATCAATACAAGGAGACAGATTGAAACAGCATAAAAACAATGTTTCCCATCTCTCATGAAGACTCTAATCATTCCTCTATTCAGAGAAACCAATAAGAGCGTAGCCAAAAACTAAATGACCATTCACTTAACAAACACATCCACTCACATAATATAGCCACCAATAGTTGAAAGTGCTCCTTCTTTCTGTTCAATCTCCCGCAGAATCTCCTCTCTCGCCTCCTCATACTCTTTCTGCAGTTTTGAACGCTTATTCTCCACTAATACATTCAGATACAACTCTTGACCTTTGGTTCTTGCTGATTCTTCACTCAACTACACATAATCAAACTATGCATTTCATACTCCTTTTGCTATCAGCTTTGCAGACAAACGGTCAATTGCCTCTTTCGAATTACCATGCATCAAAAGCTCCTGGAACTTTTCACGCACACGTCTCTCAACTTCGTCCAGACGAGTCTGATAGGTCTGATCTGTTACCCGCAATCTCTCCTTCAACACATCTACTTCCGACTGTAACAATCTACGATAAAAATATGTGAAGGTATCTACTCTCGTTCCTCGCGGATCTTGGACAGATTCACTGTGGAGGTGAGGGTGGAACGTAGCGAAGGAGGTTGTGTCGAAGGCAGTGGAGGAGGCCGAGAAGGTGACTTAGATCGCGAGGATTGTGATGGAGGAAGTGTCGGTGGTGTCTGAGGAGGTGGCTTAGACAGTGAGGAAGATGCAGAAGGAGGAAGAGCAGGAGGGGTCTGAGGAGATCGAGATGGAGACTGGACAGGAGATTGGACAGGAGAAGGCAGATTCATAAAAGAATCACGGGGATTCAGAGGTGCCAATTGTGGCTCCTCTACTACAGGGTAAGCGACTGACACATCAGGTTCATTAACAACCGCACAAGCCATATCATGCAACACCACCGTAACACTTTCAGGATGAAACTCCCCAGATGAAACTCCCCTCTCAACATACGATGCCAAGATATTTTGTTCGCGTTCAAGTTGCTCCGTATAAGGGAAACACTCCCTAGCAAAAACCTCGATCAACTGACACATGAGATAAGCAATAGGATAATAGTTATTAGAACCACCATCTGATTGAATCACCTCACACACTACAGACACACATGATTGATCTTTCCGATTCAACAAATAAGGATCAGCTCCATGTTCAAGCAAATATGTTACACAGGAATAAGAACCAGAAGCACATGCCAAGAGAAAGCAAGAATCTCCTTCACGTGTCATCAGATTGGCATCAATCTCACTCATGCAAAGCAACTTCAATGACTCCAAATCATTGTTTCTAATTGCTATATGAATCGGATAATAACCTTCTGCATTCCAAATTCGATAAAAAGCACCATGATTGACAAAAAAACGAACGATGTCTATATCACGATTAGCAACCGCTATGTGAAGAGGAGAATTACGGCCCCGATTCACAACATGAAGTTCAGCATGATTAGCACAAAGAGCATGAACCAGGCAGAGTGATCGCATCTCAACAGCTCGTATGATAGGTGTACAATTCTCATAGTCTCGTATCATTACCAACTCAGGATCATACTGAAGAAGCATGAGAGCCAGCTTCTCTGTGAGAGGGCCACCTCGAATAGCCATATGAAGAGCCGTCTCACAAGGGTTTTCAGAAGAATTCTTACACAAAACCCGTACATCAGGATGATGTTTCAAAATCTCTTGGAGGAGTTGAAGATACTGATCTTGAGAGAGTGTCTGAACAGCGATACTCTCATATTCATTCATAGCAGCCTTGATCAGTGTGTGAACAACAGTCATTCCAGCTCGATTAACACTGTTCACATCTCCTCCTCCGAAGAGGATACGTAATGATTGATCATAGTATCCTAACTTGATAGCCACATGAAGAGGGGTATCTAATGTTTCTCCATTTGGAGCATTGATGAAACGCCCAGCATCATCACGAGATAACATATAGTCAATACACAGAGGTAAATGAAAAGACAATGCCAAATGAATTGGCAATTCTCCTTGTGTATCACGAGACAGATAGTAATCTCCACTCTCACAAATTGTGTTGGCTAAGTATTGCATATGACGTTTCAGGGCTTGATGGATTGGAAGATCTTTCTCACACCCTTCCATTTGCCAATCTGAACATATCACTCCTGAATCTATCGAATCGCCACTCTGAAGGATTTCACATGCCAATTCTTCATCACCACTCTTCAGAGCAAGTGTCAACACAGTATCTCCAGCACAATCCTTCTTATTCAAATCACTCACATTTGTGTGATAGAGGATGTAACGTGCTACTGTAGGTAAACCTGCTTTGATAGCCAAATGCAGATAGGAGTTACCGTAGGCATCAAAACGAACATTGGTAGCATAGGGAAGCATATGAAAGAGAAGACTAATCTTACCTAACAACAGAGCTAATTGGATTGGATTTTGAGAGGATTTGTTACAAATTGTGATGTTGGATGATTCACACAATATTGAAGCTATTGTTTCCTTGATATCAACAGTGGTTTCTGGTGATAAAAGAGCGATTGTTAGTGCGATGTCATTACTCTCTGTAGGATCATTGATCAAAGATTGAGACACCGAACACTCAACTAGCTTCTTGACTCCATCCACAAGACCAAAATAGCACATATAATGCATAAGATTGTAATTAAATCCATCATCACTCTTCAATGACAAATCAATCTGATGTGTTTCAAATATGGATAATACCTCCATTGGTGTCATTACTCGCTCCACAACAATAAAACTCCAACGAAGCAGACATCCAGGTGATGCTCCTTTCTCAAGAATCCAATGTGCTAGACTCAGTTGATGATTCTTAAGAAGATAATAAAGAACAGGACGAGGATCATCACGACTGAAACAACAATTGATATTAGCACCTAGACTCACCATACTACAGAATTAGTGCCGATTCTTGGAATTACTATTTGAAGTTTTCTTCATTGATTATTCCAGAAGATGCCATCTGGAGAATAACCAAAGAGGCGATTTGTCGAATCCAACTACTACACGTGACGTTGTCGATGCAAATCTACTTGCGAGAAGAATCATCATCAACAGCTAAAACAGTCTCACGATCTGGTTCACGAATCAAGAATGGATAGATATTCTTCTCATTAGGCTAACCATCAGAATCTAAGATTATATGTACTTGAGGTTCAATTGCGATGATATTAGTCAAAGGAATATTAGTAATAACCTTATCCTTTAGTTCCCTTTCATAAACAATGAATGAATCCTTCAGGTTAGGATATACATACAGATGTACCATTGTGAGTTCACCATAACGCAGAGGGTACGTCTGACCAAAGAGCCCCTTTTGCTAGAAATGAGAATCAGCAGCAAGTCCAACTCCTCGCTTAATGAGACCTTTCTTATATTCGATAAAGTTATAATCATTGTAGTGAATGTTAGACAAATCAGGAGTACGGAATGGTGCAGCTACAATCAAGATCTTCAAAAGAACCAGTACGTTTAGCTTGTTCAGCTGGAAAAATCGCATTTGGCTTAATCTCAACATCAGATATTGGAAACCTATGTATCAGAGCTTCCCGAATGTCTAACGAATTCAGAACAATAGATATCACAGTATCCTGAGATACACGAGTCATTCCATTATCAAAAAACATGGAAAGAGTGGCATCAGTTGGAACTACTCCATTGGAGAGTCTCTACAAATTCAAAAAGCCGATAGTTCATACCATGAGCAAAGTGCGAAGGCCATCTCTATCCAAATCCGTGCAATTGTTCACCTTAAAGAAGTGATCAACCTCCCTCTGAAAGAAATGTTTCACTGACTTCCGGATAGATACGGGCAGCATGATCAATACAATAGTTTCTATGTACTTGCCCCAGAATAGAAAACTGGAATCGCGGAAATCGTATATGATTATGGAATTGCAATAATAGTTTCAATGTTATGACACTAGTCAAAAAGTCTGGAAATGTATTCTGAACAATCAATTCACTTTCTTATGATTTTTGAGATAATAGACTCTGATCTCAGCAAGTATTCAATAACTGCAGCTCTGATACGATGACTCAATTACCATCTCATTCATATTAGTATACTAAGAATGAAAAAGCATGAGATATATGAACCAAATCCCATTCTAGTTATTTCTATCTTTGAAATACCAGAAGTGAACAGTTTGGAATAACAATTGTGATATGGATGAAACAATGATTAGTGACTGAGAGACAAAAATTCCCGTGATTTCGATTCAGTAAATCTACAATAATCAGTATCTACTATTCTAATAGGATTAATGAGTGATGATAAGAGAGTCAAAGTAGATAATGTTGAATCAATATCAAAGAAGATGAATGAAGTAGAGTGGAGAATGAAGTGGAAAGAGTACTTGAAAGAGAGTGTATTGAATAATAATAAGAATTGTATGTTGAGTTTGAATGTTGATAAAGAAGAAATGAGAGGAGTATGTAAGAGAGGAGAAGAAGTGATAGAAGTGAAAGAGAATGAGA
>NW_014569494.1:0-44980 GCF_000743755.1 Blastocystis sp. subtype 4 | reverse complement strand
TGGCTGATGAACTGATCAATGCTTCGAAGGGTTCATCGAACAGTTACGCTATCAAGAAGAAGGACGAGATTGAGCGTGTGGCAAAGGCTAACCGATAAGAAGTATTATGAATATGATACTGTGAGTATGGTGGATGGACTGAGAGTGTTTGTTTTGACAGAGAATCGTTGAGTTTGAATGGCTTCAGTAGTGTTGTATTGGGGAAAGAGTCAATATCGATTTGAACGAAACGAAATCAGCTCGTTACGTGTTTTGAAAGAAGAAGTGTCAGTAGAGTATGAAAGTGTTTGTTGATGAAGTAGAAATTGACAGGAATCGAATTGAAATGTATTGAACTATTCTTCAAGAGTGAAGTATTACGAACTGAAGCAAACTTAGCAGATGCTATTGAATCACCAAATCCTATTCTATACATTCATTCAAAACCATCAATTCAAGTATATGTGAAATTGGGTTGGTTGTTGAAGAGTTTGAGTGTTTATGTATTCTATTCTGTTGGATATCTTGCATACTTATCGTTAGATGTATGATTGAATGAAATGAATAATGTTGAGTTATTGGAGAGTGAACTGGGTTATGAAGTTGAGGATAACTTGATTCATTTGATCTTAAATGGAGTCGTTCTTGATGATAGAAACGCGAGTTTGTATTCAATAGGTGTGAAAGAAGGAAGTGTGTTTGAAGTGTGTCTTTCAGATCATCAAGCTATTGCTTCTCTCCTTCAATCAAGAAATGATGAATGTGATATTGGTATTGTTGATTCCACTTCGTTGTTATGTTCTCGAATCTTGTTTGCAGAAGTGAGTGGAGGAGATATGAAGGTGTCTCGTGAAGTAGCTCTAGAATATTTGAAGAGTTGTTATGATGAGAGAAGTGTAGAGGAGGTTGTGAATGAAGTGTGTGTGAATGATTTGATGAATGAAAGTGAATTCATTGTAACAATCCAATCACTCCAACATCCTATGAAACATCCTTTCCGAATTCCTAAGACACTTCGTCAAGTTCTAAATATGAGAGAGATTGGTTCACTTCCTCAGATTCATAAATGGAAAGGAGTAAGAGGTGTGTGTGATCCATTGTGGGTGATTTCATATGAGAAGATTGAGAAGTGTGTGAAAGTGTTGGAGAATGAATTGGAAGCAAAGGAAACATTGTGGAATCTCCCAAGAAGTATTATTGAGCGTGTTGGAAGTGAAGTGGAAGAGGATAAGAAGAATGAAATGAACAGATTGTAAGTGAGTATGGAATGAGTGACAATGAGACTACAAATGATTGGAATTGAAACGAAAGAACGGATAACTGTTCTGGATGTATTGGTGTATCTCTTTCTAGTAGATGTGAGTTGATTTGAAGAGAACTGAAGTTTAGAAGTGTATTTGTGGCATAACAATCCCTGAACCTTTACCATTCTCTTTAGCTGTTCTTCTCAATTCAACTGTTTGAGAACAATCAATCATTAGAATCGCATATGTTTAGACCTTCCCTTTGAACTCTTTTCCTGACCATCACTTGACTTTTCACGTTTACTGTTCTGGCGCCGATGCATGCAATTCGCAGCAATATGTCCCTGTCCATCATTTTCTCATCTCAAACTTACAAACTGTCCACAGATGTAACATGCACCTGCTCCATTGCCTTCACCAGAATGAACAGTTCGATGATTATATCGATCGGGACACATCTTATAGGAATGACCACGAGAACCACATATAGCACATCGACCGTATGTCGATCCCTGAAGAGGAGGTTGCTGTTTGCAGATAATGTGACCTCGCTGACCACATACCAAACAATGTACATTCTGAAACACGGACTTATCACATGGTTTTGGCATCATTGGACAATTCTATTAATTAACCAATACAAATACAATCACATCAGATTTGTGAAGTCGAGATGAACAATAAATGCAAGGAGGAGGAACCTTATGTTCCGGGCAATTCTTTGTGTTATGACCCTGCTTGTTACAGCTATGGATGAATAAAGAGACAGAAAGATTACTGTCTGCAAATATTTGTTGGACAGTCTTTCGCTAAATGATCTGTCTCTGCACATAGAATACAAGGATCCAAAGACACGACATTGGGACATTCTGCTGCTTTATGGCCTGGCTGACCACACTTTCTGCACACAGTCGTCCCATTCTGACGATTGAAGTAATTCTCTGCCACTTCTAAATCAAACGCATCTCCTGAAAACTCAAAGTCATCCTCTGGAGTAATAGCCTCTTTCTCGGAGTCTGATTGGAGTGATGGCTCCCCTTGTTCAGGAATAGCAATCTCGTCATCATCAGATCCACTTTCCTTCGATGGTAAATCTCCTTCTTCATCTAAGAAGACGATTTCTTTTGGATTTGCTTTTGAAGGTTTTTGTTTTTCATCTGCTCTTTCCGTCTTTTCATGATGATCCGAATCTGAAAATAACAAAATGAACAATTAACTAACCAGATTCACTGAATTCAAGAACAGTAGGTGTATGAGCTAGAAGTCAGTATTTGTCAAAATTTAGTACATTCTTTAAATAGAGGTGACTTGGATTCCTTGCTTGATGGGTTGTCAACCGAAATAGAATTCACATTTGGCGTTTCCTCTCTCCTTTCATTCAATTCCATATTTTCATTTCCTGGGACTACTTCTACTTTGTTAAGATTCTTGCTGAATCCAACCTAACTGTTCATTTCCACTAAATAGGAAGAAGTCATCATTTCTACTCATTCTTTCCTATAAGACTAGGAAAATGAATGAGATAGAGAATGGCGTAAACTGGCCCTATTTGTGGTCCAGAAATAGGTAGTATTGATTGTTACCTTGTCTTTAGAATTGCTTTTCTATCCCATTTGCAGTCTCAAGTATCTTCTATGGATCTCATTGCAATACTCTGCATTAATGATGAATGAACAGTCTACTGAAATCTTAATACAATCGTATTTCAGTTAAACATTTCGCTATAGTGACAATTGTAATTCTTCGACTCCTCGCTTCAAAATATATGTAGTCAGGATAGAATACATAGAACTCGGATTTCCACTCTTTCGGACCTAGAATTAACAATTCCAATCATCATCACAGCTTCTTCGAATACACGAGGACGAATCCGAGGACAATTCGCTGCAGAATAGAATATTTCTTTTCGTTTCTTCACCTCCTATTCTTCAGCATACAACGACGAACCCATACATCCATTTTGATACCAATCTTGCCTGCCTTCCGGTTATTGTACTCCTCTCGTTTCTTTTCCCTCCGAAGTTTCTCATCATATATTTTGTTTCTTAGATCACTTTCGTATGCAGCCTACATCAAAAGAAACAACTTCATCATACTCGTCGTGCTTCATTCTCAGCTAAAACTTTCTCATGTTGTAACTGAAGTCGTGTAAACTCTTCTCGATACTGATCTTTCTGTCCCATGAGTTTCATCACAACTATAGAATCAGGGAACAATGCTAGTCCTTACACAAACGTTCTCGTTGGAGACTACTTTCAATTGCACGACTATCATGCGTGTCAACAAGACTAGAGTCGAAACTCGTGTAAACTTCCTTCCTTGCGTCTTTAATACGCTTCATTTCATATACTTCCTTTGTTTCTTCCATAAGCTGCTGCTTTCGGATGTGGATTCCGCATTTCGGACACTTAAAGTCGAAAGCATCGTTGATATATCGACTAACACACTTCTCACAACTATGAGAATAAAAATAAAGTAATTGACAATGTTACAAGCAATGTTCACAAGGAGCTAACCAGAACTTGGTATTCTCCAATAAGGAGATACTCTTGTTATTACAGTTATCACATACAATTCCAGATTGCATGATGAAAACAAGAGTATATCAATTGGGTTCTAGCACCCAAGAATGGGGGCAGCCGAATTCTGAAAAAGCTTCAACAAATCAAACCTATGAACGCAACAGCTGTTGCGAAACTAAAATTCATTCTTCCGTCTCTTTGCAAGCTCAATGAGAGAGCGTTAAGCATAGAGCTAGACAAGTTGAGTGTAAGGAGTGTTTCTATTGGATTATGAAATAGGAAGGAGTTGATGTGATGGATTTCTATAAGAATCTTGTATGGAATAACACTCATTGAAGTGAGATGTAGAATCAGGCTTTGGATATTAAGCGAAAGAATATCTTGTTTATTGGAGCTCCTGGGTCTGGAAAGGGTACTTATTCGCGGATTCTCTCTCCATTGTTGATAGTAGTCTTGCTATCGTGTGGTAATCCATTAGCTACCTACTTTTGGGTCTGGTGATTATATGAAAAAGGAAATGGCAACGAAGTCCGCTTTTGGAGAATCCGTGAAAACGTATATTGAGAGAGGAGAACTTGTTCCAGACGATATTGTGCTACCTGTAGTCAAGAAGATTCTAACACAACCGACGTACAAGTCAGGCGTGATTCTCGATGGATTTCCTCGAACGGTAGCACAGGCAGAAGATATAGCAAAATCACTCCCGATCGATTTAGTTATGTATTTCCATCTTCCTCGCGAAATCTTGATTGAAAAGCTTCTAGGAAGAAGGTATGATTGAGATTGTTGAATGAGTTGTAGGGTTTGTCCCTCTTGTGGTCGTTCATATAATGTTGCAAGCATAACTAACGGTGAATTCAATCTCCCTCCGCTACTTCCTGAAAAGGAGAATGAATGTGATTCATGTCATGAGAAACTGGTTCAACGCAGCGATGACAAACGAGAGGTGATTGAAAACCGATTGAGCATATATGAGAAGCAGACTGCCCCTCTGATTGAGTATTTCGGGCCCTCAGGAAAGAGTAGGTGTGTACTGAATTGAGTCTGACACTAGATGTTCTGTGTCAATTTAACATCAAGAAAGGTGTAGCAGATGCTCCTGACATTCTGAAAGAAATGATGATTCACTACATATCTCGAATGGAGTTCTTTTAGAAATTATTTGTTAAAGAAACAGAATTACTATATTCTAATTCAAAGAGAAGACTTCGGACGTACCACTATCCAGAGATGAAGAGCCTATCTTTCTTGAATGAGAGATACGATCTGGAGGAGGAGTATTAGAATGAGATGAATGAGCAAGAACAGAAGGCAATAAGGTTGAATGAGGAGTTTGATGGGAGCTAATAGACCCATTGTCAGCACAAGCATCACAATCTTCCATAATCATGATGGACTCCTTGCTTCTCCCAATATAAGCAGCACGATTAATCTGATGTCCTATTTTCGATGGTAAAGCTTCTGAGAATCGTCCTATCATGTCTTCCTCAGGAGCAGAATCTTCTTCAACAATAGTTAACGATGAGGGTCGAGTTGGTGGTGAGAATGATGATTTCTGAAGAGCTCGATTAGCATCATCTATCACAAACACGGATCCCTCATCTTCTTGTATTACTTCACCAAGAGAATCGTCCCACTGATTATGCTCTCGTTGGTACTGACGGATCTCAGCCACATGTTGAGGATAATCATCCTTCACTGTACCAATGAAGCCACCTCTTTCCCCCTTCTCAATGAAATCTTTTTCATTCTTTGTGGTTGTGTCCTCACTAACATCACTCACCCCTCGGTTATAACGACCTGCAGGGATAGAATCTTCACCAATTCTACTAGTGATAGTGATAATGAAACAGATACAGATTCGTAAGATTCTGTTGACGAATGGACTCTCGCAATATATCTCGTTGATGGGTTACTGAATCAACATCCATATCCTGTGAATCACATGGAGGTAATTGGAGTGTCATGAGTTGACGAGGTTCTGAATATTCTAGCGAATCCACAACCTTTCTAGCCACATGTGAAGGAGAAAGAGAATGATCAGAAGGAGTATCAGGTAAAAGTGGGATAAATGGTGAATCAGATTCATCACTTATACAATCAAAACTGAAGTGAATTGGAAGTTCGCTACGTAATCGTTGCCGTTCTTCTGAGGAGGAGATAGAAGTGGACAATAAAGGTGATAACTCAAGTGTATGTGCTGGAACTACAGGAGCTGTGACGACTGTTGAAGGTTTTCTTGAGGGGAGTTTCGCTGGTGGAAGAGGTGGAGGCAAGAGTACAGATGGCTTTGGAACAGTAGAAGCAGGTGGTCCTGTGGGTGGAGCTTTCTCTTTCAACTGTTTTTGACGTTTCTTAATTGCACCCATGTTAATGGAATCCTTGTACAGCAGTTCGAAAATCTGTTCTCCTTCAACACCATCCTATTTGTAACAATTTCAGGATACTCGGTACCACTTCCCGACTATTATGTTGAAGTAAACGAAACTACTTGTGATTATCATCAAGAATCGTTACTTCTTGAACATTCGAGATTATAGAATCAAATATACCTTTCTTTGTGGTAGTCGGTTTCTTTTCTACTTGTGGAATATAGTCCGAATAGTATGAAGCCATTTCGGAAATCTACATAAAAAAGCAATAGATAAAACACATACAGCATTAATACAGTCTTGGGAATCTTCAACATCTTCAAATAGAAAGCAAAAGCAGAAATGGATGAATGGAACCAACAGATAACGAGCACCAAAAGAGCAATGATTGGTAAATCCTTCGTACAGTTCCATTTCAAAAAGCAGATGGAAGCTCTACATGTGATTATTTCTAGAACTCATTGTTACATCTCCGTCATAGATGCGAATCACATTAGACTTTAGTTTTCGACAAGTAACCAAACAAAGTACTCCAGTTATCCCAGAATCCTTCCATTTGTCTGTGAATAAGATTATGCATCCAATATTAACCCTTGGATATAAGTAGATGGGTATTACACATAAACATGACTGAACTGTACCGGTCGATCCCTCTAGTAATATTAGCATAAACAGAATCAGTAATATGATTATATCGCATTGTTTCAGTCTTTATTTCCATGATATAAAATCAGTCCTTTTTCTGGAATAGTGAATTGAGACAGAATATACCTTAATCGATTCATCCATTGTAGGATGTATTCGATTATATTTAATATGATCCTTTATTTTGTCTATTTATCCATTCTCATTGTGTAGGAGAATCACGTGTATTTAACATAGTTTATTTTACTTCAGTTTGAATGTGAAGCTGCATCTCAATACAAGTACGAATGATGTACGAGTTTCGGAGTCATGCGACCATAGTGGCATTATAGGATCATGGAAGGTGTTCCCAATTCTGTGAAAATTCCATCCAATCATACAGGGAAAGAGAATCAGCGTTTTCCTGTCCGGGATGTGATATACGATAGTGTTTCTCCAATGTCACTTACTCCACAACCACTCCTTAGTGTGATTGTATCTCCTACAAAGGAAGTGAGTGTTTCTGAATCATTTACTGTGGCTGTTCCAACTCTTGCAATGAACTCTACTTCAATTGATAAACGGATTACAGTTAAATTGCAACCATCTTCTCTTCCTGAACTTGTACCTAAAGCATCAGTTAAACCTAATGTGGTTGGTACAGAAGTGAATTCAGATAAATCTGTTGTTCCTACAACAAAACCGCTAACAACTTTGAAGCCAGAAACTAAAGCGAATTTGACTTCTCCTTTGTCTGTTCTAAAGACAAGCCCAATCACTCCCAAGAGTGTTTCTAGTGCTTATCCTTCTTCTATGACATCTTATTCTCATCGGCTCCCTTTAAAGGATAAGGCAAGACCTATCGCTTATTACACTCCTTCTACACCATTCCAACAACCTTATCCTGTGAAGTCCATTCGTTTTGGAAATGACTATCCTTGGGATCATGTTAAAGATGATGTGATGTACAAAAGGGCTAGTACTATTGTGAGTGTAGAAAGAATCCGTATTTCCACTATTGCTGCGAGGTTCCCTTATCGAGCCGATTTCTATGCAAACTACTTAACAACAAATACTGAGGAGAAGAGGAAGGGGAGTAATGTACCAGTCTATTCTATTCCTCCTCAGGTACTAAAGCGTCAGAAAGAGGGTATTATGGCTGGTGTATCGATTTCATCCAAGGGAGAATGTGATGGTTGCAAACGGAAGAATCCAATTATGATCCCTGACACTGGGAAACACATCAGGAAGTTTATAGGTAACACTGAAGTATTTAATATTTTTACAAACGGAAATGGTGATATTTTTTTGCATTTCCTTATTCCTAGCTGTTTATCCTGATCCTAATCTTCCATTCAATGTGACTATTGTATCTGTAACATCGTATTTATTTCACTTTTGTTTCATTCTAGTTCAAATCGTTTATTTATTCTCCCTCAAATCTTGTCTCGATGGCCAGGGTACTATGTATTTGTCATCACAACAACCCTATCAGATCGACGGTCATTACTTCGTGAATTGGGTTCTCTTTACCTTTCTTCACGAATTACTACAATTATCTATACATTAGATTCTAGTTCATTCCCCATTAACAAACTGAGGAATCTTGGTATTAGAAATATCCAAACCACACATTTTATGATGTTGGATATGGACCTTGTTCTTAGTCGTATGTTTGTAATACTCTTTTCAATCTAGGGAATACATATTCCGAAGTGATGAAACTCCCCAAGTCTATAACTTCAAGTAAAACCAGTACGGTACTTTTGCCGTTGTTCTTCTTTGCAAGGAAGAAATTACTCAAATATTGTGGTTCATTGTCCAATTGCATGTTGATGTACGATGCATATCGATTTCTGATAGTTAGGGGTTTGGATATGATGCCTCAAAATAAAAGTGATTTGGTTACATGTCTTGATAATAAGCTATGTATGATGCGAAAGAAGTGGTTACGTACACATGTTTGAATGGGATGAGGAATTGATCTACAGATCTATGTATTGCCAGATTGGTTCAACATGGATCCACAATCCACTGTCTCTCAGTTATCGTGTTTTGTGCTTGACTTCCAAGAACCGTATTGATTAAGTGTGGTGATGATGTTCAGCTATGTTCTTCTTCCCTATTCGAGCGGCACACCTCTCTTTGATGAAAGATTTGTAGACTATGGATATAACAAAGTTCAGTTGATTGAACATCTCCGAGCAGCAAACTTCAAGTTTTACATCTTAAATCATGCTTTTGCGATGGACCTTCCCCATCCAGAGTATTTCGTAGTATTTTTCTTTTATGTAGCTCTTCATTCAGAAAGAAGTATGTTAGAAGGACTGCTCCTATGTTACGTGCTTATCGGCAGTTCCAGAGAGAACTAAACCAAAAGTACAATTTCTATTCGAGATTTCCCATCTGTTCTAAGAATTATGTGCATTCACTATTCCCTCTTTCATGTGTTTGTACCAACAAAAAATAATTCAACAAAAATGAATTAGTTGATCTTGAGGAGCTCAACATCGAAAATGAGAGTTGAATTGGGAGGAATACTACACATGATTCTATCTATCCATACGAACATTCCAGGCACTCCTCTGGCACCATAGCCATAATCAGGTGAAAGAGTCAGTTTGCATCTCTCTCCAACAGACATGGTCATCACACCTTCGTCCCAGCCTATTCATTACTCTTGATACTTTTGGATACCCTTAATAACCTGACCAATACCAATCACAAACTGGAAAGGCTTGCCACGAGTACGAGAACTGTCAAATACCTTTCCACTGGGAAGCTACGCTGTAAACTCGCTACAATTTACATTTACAGTTCCAGTGTAGTGCATGGTCAGCGTATCTCCGGTCTTAGGAAAGTTCTTTCCATCTCCCTTCTTAATGACTTCTTTTTCAAAACCCTAAACGATCAACCCATCATAAAGTATTCTACCATCTTAGTTTACCACAAGTATACTTCTTTTGGTCTCTTCAATCATGATACCATTTCCAGAAAACGGAAGGATTTTGGTAACTCAACAAACAATACATAAACATACTCTATTGCCATTGAGACATGGCCTCCAACTCTTCATCATCATTTCCAAAGATCTTATTATGATCACGATTTTGATTCCTATATTGATGACGCTTTCCCTTCTTTCCCTTTCCACGTTGATTATCATTTCCTTTTGAATTATTACGATTGTGACCAGAATTCTTTTTATTCTTCTTGTTCCTTCTCCCAATTGCCGTATGTGGAATATCCACCATCATGTTAGTCTTTGCTTGCGTGTCTCCATCTGCTGTTGATTCCATTCATCATTCTTACTTCCTTCAAATGCAGTCTTCAACTCAATGAAGAAATCTTTCATGATGTCAATACTTTGAAGCTCATTATTACATGATGTCATTTTGCTTTTCAGAGAACGGAACATGCTATCGGTAACCAAATTGGTCTGACCCAAGATTTGATCAATGGATGAATTGATTGGTTCTTTGGAATACACACGATAGGGTGAAATATTCTTCTTCACAATATTGAAATCAAAAATATAAGCACAAATAGCAACATATCGCTTTGAGAGAGTCTCATCACAATCTTGAGTCAGAACAATAGTCAAAATCACCTTGAATAATGTATCCAAAAAAAGTGCATGATTTGTACGTCCTCCTAAATAAGGAATATAAAATGAACAGAAATTCAATGTCGATCGAATGATGAAGTCTTCAAACGAATCACCTTCGTTCACAAATACCAATATGATCTGTTGAATTAGTTGGGCTATTTCATAATTAGTCACAGCTACAGATTCAAAGTTCCGACGGAAGTACTCCATACCTAGATTCTAGTTCACTCATCATTCTTACTCTTCTGTTGAACCTGCTCATTATCTGCTAACTTCACCGCACTTGCTACTGCCGTCATTCCATCATCTCTCACTTACATGAAGTTCCTCCAATATACTGATTGACACGAGATACAGAGTTACGACCTCGGAAACGATCCTCCACAGTACCCATCAGATTGGAAGAGAATTGACGTACTGCAGATGACTGCTTGTATCCTTTGAGAGCATAACCAGCCATAGCTAAGAAGAATGAGAGAATGGCTTGAGAGAGTGATTGTAGTTGGTTGTGTTGGATAATACCACTTGCTTCCTCAAAGGCTTGTGGTCCTGAAGCTCCAGGGATTTGAAGATTGAGAGGAATCACTAAACTTGGATAGAGAATCCAATTCCTACTACAAGAAAGATTCTCTCCTGTGTTAAGACGTTGTTGAAGTGCAGTTAACTCACTAGTAAGTAATTGCATTAGAGTTGAAGATGGTTGACCATTCTTTTGACTCCATGCAGCAGGACAAGATAAATACATTCTATGTGTAATAAACCTAAAGAACAAGAACGGTGTTAGTAAGTTTGTAACAACTTGTGTAAGCAAATATAATCGATAAAATGGAGTATAACGAATGATAGTCGTCTGTATGTCATTCTCTTCTTCATTCCTTACTCCTAATGTTTCAATCACTCGATCTATAGCAACATTCTCACAATTTAACATATGACGCCAGAGTTTCTATTCATTATTCTCAATATTCACTCATTACTGTAACTACAACAAAGATACTGGTCATTCGTGTACTCTGAAGTGGAGAATTATTCCCACACTCCAGATTCCCAACCTCCCCTGGGGTCATCCATCTCCATGAATTCAACTGAGACTCTTCAGCACCCGTACCTACCAGGAGATATGATGCTGTCTCGAATAACAAAGCAAAACTAGTTCCCAAGACTTGAAACAAGGATTCACTAATCTTCAAATACTCATTGGTTGTCTGAATCACATCCAGCATTCCATTCAAGCAAGTAAGAATGTTACCAACCTCAGCTAACTTATCCAGACTATTTCTCAGTCTTTCTCTTCATATCTACTTGCCATCAAACATAGTAAAGAATTCCACGGGTGATGCGAAGGCTGAGGTAAGAGCTGGATTCTGGAGATATTCAATAATTGGCTTAAACACACTTGCCATTTTCGTCTCTCGCTCCTTCGGATTGTTCACGTTCATTGCTAGAGCCACTATACATCACATCCATCACACTTCACTACAGAAGGCTACACACATGTTATTGCGTGTTACCGCATCTGTAGCACTTGTGGCCAGCTGATAGACCACTGGAAGTAATTGGTCCAACTGAGTAATCAGAGCTGATCCTTGTGTCTTGATAGTCAACTGTAAGTGATTGGATGCAGTAGCACGTATTTTCAGTTGCTGTTCCACGTTTCCACTATTCATGATCTTTCAATGAAACTCCCACTTATACAAACTGGAAGCATTTTGAATCATTGTAATGAGTAATTCGATGTATCCCATCAAACTCTGTTGATCCTGCTGTAAAACCCACAGGAAGGACATAATGAATCGAATGGTGTAACTATCCTGATCATAAGATGTTCCCACGGGGAATGACAAAAACTGTTGGACGATATCCTTTCCTGTTCCAATAAGTTCCTGTTTCACTTTCACATTGATGTTGTGACTGGAAATACCTCGATTGAAGGCATTCAAGATTTGCAGCAGAGCATCCAGAAGCAATACATTCTCAGAGTACTGTGTTTTTAGTCTATTTCATTAAGCAGTAACAATAACAACATAAGTAGAATCGACTTCACAATCGTCACATGATAGACTCTGGTAAGAGCAACTATCACTCGTCGAATCTCTTCAAGATATTGTTGGTAATCCTTCAAATACTCAGTCTCATCAAAATCATATTCATCACTACATCACACTTCTATCATGATCCCTACTGTGTGCTACGGAACTGAGGGTGTCGAATATTGTTAGTCTGAATGCTGGTCAATAGGTTACTTACAACTTCTAGAATACCATTCTCAGCATCTACTTTTATCGCTTTGCAATCATTGCGTGTGATATCAGGAAAGAGAGAAGGGATGGCATCAACAGCCAAGTCAGCAATTTCTAAACGAGGAAACACCAGTAATGAAATTGCCATCTGTTGTAGCTTCTGATAGAACACCACTTCACTTGGCTTCCATTGCATTAATAGATTCCTTTGATATACACAGAAATCAATAACCGCACTTGATAATTATGGAACCATTATACGTACATATAATAGGATCGATAAATGGAGTAATCTGAATCCATATTTGGGAACTTTTGTGTCATTACAGGATACATTGCAAGGAGAGTCTGAAGGACACGAATTGCCAAATCTCTAGTATCATTGTTGTAATTTACGCTAGAGAGAAGGAATGAGTAAGAGTACTTACGTTGCAAGATTGTCAACAAGAATGAGGATTTCAGGAAGGATTACATCATTCGTAGAATAGGCATCAAGAACACTGAGAATAGGATCGAGGAACTGTTTTAGAGTATCTACGTTCAGCTGCAAGTGAATGGTATGACATAAGCGTACTGGAGGAACCATGGCTGCATACAACCGAACACAATCTGTGACTAGTACTTCGCTAATAGAGGGATCCACCGCATATTGAGGAATCATGAAATTGATAAATCGGATAAAATCATCTGCGATCTTATTGAAGGCCTAGATGACATCAACTGAAAAAAAGTACGGCCTTCAAATCTGAACGACGTCCTTTGGTCAGTCGATCATCTGCACCTTCTGAATTCAGATCCTGCAAGAAGTATTGGAAGATGCGAACTCCAGTGATGAACTGAGTACAGCTCGAACGCATTGACTTTTTAAGATCATCATACATGTTTGGCCATGCCTGAGGCCATTCACGCTTGATTAACTCTGCATACACTTCTGCAAACTTCGTATGCACAAAGTTTGCATCTGTTGTACCCTACAACTTACTGAACAACATAGTGATGACATTGATAACTTCATTCATGTAGTCACAGACGAGTTTCTTCACATATGCCTTCTCATCTGTTGTAAGTCGATTCCAGCGTGAAATGATAATGCCTTTCAACGTATTCAAACAGAAATGACGTATAAACAACGTGTGCTCTATTCCATAATCACGACGAAAGCGAAGAAAATACGTTCATTATTTGTTGCCAAAATGTAGTAGATGTAACTGATGGCATTAGGAACCTCTCCAAACATGTTCACCGCCTTCTCTGCACTCTCACGCTGCGCAGGAGGTGATCTCCCATCTTGAATGATGTTTAAAGCGGTAATCAAGTCCAGATAGGTCTGTTGTTCCATTCTAAACGTAGTTGAACTGTTCGGTATTCTGCCGAATTCGGTGCTTTACTGACCGTCATGTCGCTGCCGATTGTCCCAATTCGATTGTTTTTGGAATACCTTAAAACAAACTGATTCTGGTAAGAAATGGATAATCGAATACTATCGCTAGCGGAGAAGAATGAAGAGCATCTTAAGTATTTTCTTATTCACGTTGGTGTTTACGATCTATGTAGAAGTACTGATTGAACCGGATTGAATGAACCGATAGATCCCAAAAGGAGAGATTCGATGTCTCTATGATGAAATGGGGTTGGGACATAAACCTCAACTGTATATTAGTGTTATTGATGGAGGAAAGCATGATATTCACTTTAGCGTTTGTTGCTGTAGAATCTTAATATATGTAGGTAAAGTCTGTTGGTCGTGATGAAGTTCTCCTTGATATTGATCTAGGTACGGATCCTTCGCATCCACCTGCTATTCGAGTACGTTTTATAATTATAGAACGATCAGTAGAATAATGATTTCGAAATTCCCTATTTTGCCGAATATATGTTCTGTCTGGACAACAGTCGAGAAGGAATGTCCCAATTTGACAAGACTGTGGAAATTCGTTTTAATGGAGGTGAAATTGGTATTCTTTGGATTGAGTTATGAGGCTAGAAGATGAATCTAGTGGTTATGAAGATGAACTTCTGAAGGATCAAGATGTGTGTTTTTAGGTGAATAACTGAAATATAGATTGCTAATGTGAATAATGTCATGAAAGACATTCAATCCATGACAGAGGAGATCAAAGGCAAACAGGCAGCATATCGTCTTCAAGAGGAAAGTCGTCGTAATGGTAAGATACTAGAGGAGGAATGAGGAGTAGCTGTGATGAAAACACACGAACGTGTTTCCTTTGTGAATCTTGTGGAAATTGTCGTGTTCTTCGCGTTTTCTGTTGTACAAATCATTATTGTCAAGCGTTGGTTCAGTGGTAAAAAGGCTATTCTTGGATAGGGGTTATTTGTTGAATGAAACAATTGATTTGGTTCTTGCACTATAGAAATCATACAGTTCGGCATTGGATATAGAGAAGAACTCGCGATCTATTTTCCATAAGACATTCTACCCCTACCACACAATGGAGGATTTTGAAAGACATCACTCTGTTGGCTGTATGCTTTCGTGAAATCTTCAGAACAATAGAAACTGATTCCTTTTCTCCCACCAGCACCAATCATCAAATACCGTTCTGGACTCCGTACATAGACGTATTGCTATACATGATTTCCATCGTCTGAATCAACTGTTGGCTTTTCCACACCATCCACAAACTGATCGGAGAGAACTAGGAATGATCATTCTATTCTGCTCTTACCTCCAACCCATTTCCGAATCATGGTTATCAACTCTCTCTTCTTCCAAGTAAATTCGATTGAGAAGAGAATTGTGTCTGGAGAACCGTGTACTCCGTGCCGTCGACTCCACCGATCTTCTCTATACAAGCCGATGAGATTCCCATTATGCTCAATTTGAAGTAACAGCAAGGTAGGCTTATTTGCTTCTGCACGTCTAGAAATGAAAGAATCGATAAAAACAAACTCAATGAGGTGAGTAACATGATAACCATGAAGTAACGTAGTGAAGAGAAGATGGGGATCCTGAGACTGAATACGAACAGGGAGATATCGCATGATTTCCTTACAAAGAGCAGAATTAAGTAATCGAGCTGGACCCAATACCTACATAAGAATGAAGATAACAATGCATACATAGTACAAATGATATCGACAGATATTCATAATGTCTTCTCCTTCGTCGATTTGATGCTGCATCTGCTCCATCTTTGCATGGACTGTCGTTTCCTCGGAAGTAAGAGATTCACTATGTGAAACAATTCAACAAAACTTACGCCAAATAAGTACTTTCAAGAAGAAGATCCTCATATGTGTCATCTTTCAATGTCTTCAAGAATTCCTGAAACTGAAGACAGTTCATTTCATCATTTTCATTTACCAAATCCATAGTACCAAAGTGATTGAGAACAATCACATACAAAGCAGGAAACAACTACATTGAACTCAAATATGAATCTCTACCCAGATCCCACTACAAACAAATGCATCGATCAGGCGTACACAGATATCCCACGGGATACTGGAAAAGCAAAAAGTGGACATCCAGGACCGAACGATATAACCATAGATGGATGGGTGTTGGGAACAGAAATGAGCATTCTCTGGATTTCGATCTACAAGTAACACATTTCCTTTACTAGGACATTTCTCATTGATAGTGGTTGTAGTCTCCAAGAAAGCTTCGTAATACCGTTGATTCGATATTAGATACTTCTTCCTAAGAACTGGAGAGTCAAGGATACTGTTGATAATCTTTCTCTCATATACCCAACAAACTCTTACACAGTACACTTCCTCCTCACTAATGTGGAAAAGAAGTGCAATAACAAAAAATGGGAGAGAAGGTGCAAAGAAGAGATCATTCATCTCACTAATAACTAAAAATAACCGAATGGCGCTATTTCTGTTGATTAAAGAAGGATACAAGACATACTTCAGATTATCATCCATTCCTGGAAATCGATCCCAATCTATTTCCGTTCCAAAAGACGGATACTACCACATTACAATGATAATACAGTAAAACATTCGAATAGTCAATCTCACGTTTCTTGAAGATAATCATCTTTGCGGCATTATATTGTATAGAACATCGTCGACAGAGCCCAGGATCTAGAGTTAGTCCAAAGGCTGTCCTCCATTTGTCGTAACCTATAGTAAATATCCTATTATATTGCTACGATTGATGGATGTAATCTCTTCAAAGAGATTGATCCTCACACGCGTACTACATGACTAAACTTCATTCTCCTTTTGGATCCAAACAGGAACTGTATCTTGTCGTGTAGACTGAGATGCGGGACATAGGATATTTCCCATCCCAGTTGGAGAACAATTATAACAAACAAAAGAAACTCTTTCTTGTCTCAAATACAACTGGATAGACCCATCATCTCCGACAGATAAAATCATCGATCCGTCCTCATTGAACCGAACACCCCATACAATGCTGTTATGACAGTTCATTGTTTGGACTCCATCATCTGCCACTATTGGATAGATCATTACTCTCTTATCAGTCGAGCTAGCCCTGGTATCCATAGAACAAACCTACCTGGAAACAAGATATTGAGCGTCTGGAGAGACTGAGAGTCCCACAACCCATCCAGAATTTCCCGTAAATGATCGAACAACAGCAGTATCTTGTGTACGGATATCATAACAATAGATGTTCTTATCATCTGAACCAGAATATAACAGACTGTCCTTTGAGAAGCATAAACTTCGAACAGGCATTGAGTGGTCTACAGGAATAGGCTACGAACAGAGATACTATGGAACGAACGAATCACTCTCTTTTTCACCAGATCCAGTACACATACAGTACCATCTTTATGACCACTAGCTAAATACAACCCATCCGGTGACTACATATGAGTCTTTTTCTCTGTCCTTTACCACTGCGAATGACATGATGAATCCTGCTTTTGTTTCAATCGAATATTCGGATACAAATGTTTATACTGTTAAGTGTCAACATCTGTAGAAAGTACTGGATATCTCAGAGTCAAAAGACCAAGCTTTGATAGCTCCACTTCCACTTCCTGTAAATAGTAATTTTCCCTATATATTTTTCGGAAAACATCATCTACATCCACAGAAAATACAATTTGCCAGGCTTCCATCGGACCCAGCGACATTGTCTTTATTGGAACACCTAGCTCATCATCCAAACTACAGATACAAACCCGTGAGAGAATTCCTTAAGCAGATATACCCATCAACGGTGTTTGTTGCAAGAATATCTTCCGTTTTACTAGCTGCAACACTAACAACTCCCATATGTTGAGATTTCATATCAAACTTGGTCTCAAGAGAAGGAGAACTATGAATTAGGATAACGATCAAACGAGACAGAATCTTGGTTGAACCATCAATACAACCAACAGCAATATCTCCATTTTTAAGCCAAGAACAGCTCCAGATGGTTGTGTTGTTTTCTAGGACTCTGTTTGTCGTTGGAGCAAACTAGATTATGGTAGCAGCATGAATCGATACCATCTTCACGATCTATTCGTTGTCAACAAGTATTAGCTAAAGTATGACTTTCAGTATATACTAATATGTATACGAAACAAACACATAACATTCCTTTGCGTTGAAGTATTACCTGCGTGATCGCCTTCACAGTAGGGTTCGAATACAGCTTCTCATATCCTCTTCTGACTTCAGGACGCATCATTTCACGTAGTACACCAGGTGGCAACGATGATAAATCTATGTCTCAACCAAATGAACAAATCTACCTGGATTTCCCATACTTGCAGCTTGAGCAAGCTCAGGATGGGAACCTATAACTTCGAAGAATGATTGAATATCAGGATCACCTTGTAACTGTAACATAGCCATCTCCATCTCACGATTCAATTCAGGTAATGATAATCCGTTGAAATAAGAAACGAGTTCTGGATCCACATCCAACAGATTACTATGTAAAGGAGTCACTGTATTCGCTGATTGAGACCGAGATGTCCCAGGTGATGGATATTTCCCTTCTAGTCCTACTTCTCATTCTTTCCACACACTGTTACCCTCAAGATAGTGAGATAAGAATGTTAACCAAGGAATGTTCAGATTCCCTGATTTCATAACATAGTAAGGAACATCTGCAATCATATCTTCTACAAATCCCGACAGAGACAACCCCTGTTTACCACTTTCACTACACATGATCCATTATCATTATCTCGACTATCCTGTCAAACGCATGACTTTATCGTTATTCATACGAATACGAGCATATCTTTCATCCTGTGGGTTCTTTAAGATATTCTTCAGAATCACATTCCAGAGATGAATTGCCTGCTGGAAGGCTCCAGCATCAGGACAGGCTTCACGCAATTGTTCTACAGTATTCTCGATGTCCTTCTTCATCTTTTCAGATACTCGCATCGATCCAAAAGTTTCAGCTGAGATGGCCGTAGTGAATCCATTGTCCTGAAGTGTAGGATACTCAGAGAAATCATGAAACAGATCAAAATAGTAGGCAATACGATGAGTCTGAATTGTATCATAGAAGGATTGAATAGTCTCCATGACAGTACTGGTTGTTGACATGAACACTTGTGTTCCCTTAATGAAACATTGAACAGTACTAATCTGAGCACCATACTGGAAAGGTAACTGAGGGAATGTACCAGTATTCACACACAAGAAACGAATGGAGGGATAAAACGGAATGTGCTCCTGAATCAGTTGCAAATTCTCCTTGCTCTTTGTGGAGTACTGATTCAACCAGTAAACACAGACATTAGGAGAGATATCTTGATGCAGAATTGATTCGAATTCCTGTACTGACAGTAATGTCCATAGCCCTGTCTCATCGATCTCCACTCCCTCAACTGAATTTGCCACTTCCGCAGATATTGACTCGTACACACATGCTTCACTCTCGAGAGCAGCATTCCAGGCAGCTTCAGCCTCTGCTTCCGCTTTCTCCAGAGCCTGACGCTTCGCTTCTTCTGCTGCCTTCTTCTCGGCCTCTCTCTGCTGTCGAATGGACTCCGCTAAGGCTTTCTGGCGTCGAATAATCTCTTGGCGATTGCGCTCCTCTTCTTCTGCTTCCATTCGACGACGTGCTTCATCCCGAGCCTTCTCTTCAGCTATGCGTCTCTGACGCTCTTGTTCTTCCTGTTCCTTTCGAATACGCTCTTCCTCTTCCTTCTTCTTCTTCTCTTCTTCCAACCGAAGTTGTTCCAACTTTAGTCTCATTTCTTCTTCCTGACGTTTTCTCTCTTCTTCTTCTTGTTTACGAAGTAATTCTTGCTGTCTTTTCTCTTCTTCGATCTTTCTCTCCTGATTCAATGCTTCCACAAATCCATTGCAAGTCTCTGTTACTTCATCAAGACATGTTTTCACATCCAGAAACTCACTGTACATTACTTTAATCTACCTATCACGAAGGAAGATGATCCTATACCTTCTGACACGTATCAGGTCCATAGGTCTGTTTATCTGGGTTTGATTCACATGCTCGTTCATTCATCTTCTCAATCTTTGGCATCAAGTTAGCGAATACTTCTTCATGGATTTGTGACAGAGTATTGAACTATAGATCACCAATTTCGATGACACTCATACACTTTCCTCACAAGTATCCCGATTCAGTCTTCCCTTCAAATCAACAAGTTGTTGACTGATTTCATGAACACGACGTTCCTATGTGTCAATTTGTGGACATTTGAATACAAGCTTCTTAAACATAGATAATCTCTAAACAACAAACAAAACACAACTCCCAAGGAAAGTATAACTCCAACGTATTATGATAGATAATTTCTGCTGCCTTTTCCACACTAACTTTGTGAACAGCAGCAATGACTTCAAGTACAGATCTAGTGATTACTAGTTCTTCGTATGGTCTACAGAACACAGCATGGTTCATTTCTTCCTTTTACCAGATACTGGGGATCATACTTTTCCACACGTTTGCTCTCGAATTTAGTCTTAACA
This sequence comes from Blastocystis sp. subtype 4, assembly GCF_000743755.1. Lineage (NCBI taxonomy): Eukaryota > Bigyra > Opalinata > Blastocystidae > Blastocystis > Blastocystis sp. subtype 4. The sequence goes on along the minus strand of NW_014569494.1, from coordinate 24,490 downwards.
TATTGATACGAAGCATGAGCTGAAGTGATTCCACAATAAGGGCCATCTACATCGTATTAACGAATTGTCCTTCTACCTGTTTCAATGAGGATACGATCCAGTGGGACACTTCGAATAACATCTAGACTTTCTTCTGTGCGCATTCCAGAGCCATTGAAGCCAATATAGAATCCCATATCCAGTAGTTTCTTTGCAGTATCTACCGTTCCTGTAAATGAATGGACACATCCCCGAAGTTTGTGTTCCGGATCCAGATCATTAAAGACCTGTATGAAATCCTCGCTACAATTCCGCTCATGAAGAAACAGAGGGAGATCCAGTGCTTTGACAATTTCAAACTGTTTTCGAAAGCCTTTGTTTTGACGCTATCCAATCACCCAAATGATCATATCCTACCTCCTTATCACAGAAGAAGAGGCGATCATAATCCAGACCTAATTCACCAATTGCAACAATCTTTTTCATTTCCTTGCCTTTTTGACCCACTTCAATCAACTCCTTAATCACTTGATCTGTATCTTCCTCCTTGAATTCACTACAACGAGTTGGGTGAATCCCAACTGTTGAGTATAAACGATCATCCGAAAGTGCTAGTTGCAATGCTTCCTTTGTTTCCTTCAAATTACCAGCTACAAATAAAACAACGAGAGCAACAAAATACCGGTGATAATGATCTTGGATACTCCAACATCCCAAGCTCGCTTGAGGACAACACTACGGTCATCCGAGTGTCGCACTTTACCACGATATACACCAGTGTACACAGCATCAGTAAAGTTCAATCCCTACTGTTTAGGAAGAACAACAAGTCCTAACAATATCACACATACGAATATCCCCATATGGCTTTGACATTATTTCTCGCAAAGTGTAAATAAATCGACAGGATTTAATGAAACAAATCATTGACTAATCTATATATACACTATAGAGATACAACTGTATGTCTCTTTGAACTAAAAGCAACACCCATTCGGCTAAAACCACTTCCCCGAGTCACATACATATAATCACACTGTCCAAGTAGATACATATCCATAAAAGAGCGAATTACTCCCATTTCATCTGCATCATTCCGGCCCACATGCATTCGAGGTAGTGAATCAACAATGACAAGAGAGTGTCCAAACTGCTTTTTCATCATGGATTCGACTTTATCTGAATCTGTTGACAAAAAGAAAAGCGTCTTCCGATGCTGACTAAGCATCTTCTGAATGATAGGAATTTGGTAACGAACAGATCCCAATTTAATGAAAGTTGTCTTTTCATGCCATTTTCCTAGTCCTTCACCCATTCGAGCATGCATGCCAATCACAAAGTGATCCTTGAATCTGTCTAAGTATGGTTTCAGATAATTCATCAGGTAGTCACTCGGTTGGAATAAGTTCAGTGCACACATTCGATACCAAGACTTTTTCTCTAAATCTTCATTCTCGTTTATATATCCTAATTCAATTAATTTTCTTTTTGAACTAGGAAGAGCTAATAATTTCTTAGCAAAAGGATGAATTGAAAGAACTAAGACACGATGCGGGTACAAAGCATCGAAATCTGTTTCTGTATCAATACCAGAATAGGTATTGGACCAGTGATAATCAATAACATGCGGAAAGGATGTCTTCAATATGGGTACATTAGCAAAAGGTGATTTCCCCTTCATTACTTTCATTACATATGGATAGGTAAGATTAACAAGAGGAAAGGAGAAGAAATAAAATGGAAGAGCCGGTGCAAGCACTAATTATCAATCCCTTCCTTTGATCCTACTCTGAAAAGGACGATCATGAAGAATTGCAAGAAGAAGAGCGTCACATACTCCCGTCATTTGTCCAGCCATCCCTGTAGTTCCCTTTTTCTGGTATACAATCATCTTCTTCTGAAGACGTGGATTTGATTGGATTCTACTGAAGTTCGTGTTCATATACTCTCTGAAGCGCGGAGGACCATAGAACCAGTTGCTGATTGTTAGTTGGGAAGTATAATTTGGTTGAAGAGAGATATGTAGAGATGGAGTGAAAGAGTCATTTACTTGTGGAGTTGGCGTTTTTACGATTGCAGTAGGGGTATCCGATGTTAATACAGGCGTATCACTGATCGATACTGTTCCATTTATCAGTACACTAAGAGTGGGACCAACTATCACTTGATTCTCATTCACAGGATCAGAAGTTGCAACAGATGAATCGTCAATTGATTTTCCATGAAAAGATGGAGAAACAATTGTCTTGTTATCATTCTGCAATGTAGTACTATCAATAGAGCTTTCAAATCGAGTCAAACTAGGAGAGACTTTCAGAACAGATGAATTTACACAATCCTACAAATCCAAACTCTAACCCACGCCTACAGCATAAACAAAATAAATACTATCATCTAAAGTAAGTCGTGTTTCCAACTGCCTCCAACAGAGCATACCAAGAAGGATCAAATAGAAAATCTCAATTGCTATGCAGGATAACTTATTAGTCATTTGGTCAATCAACAGATGAAAAAAAAATGACAAAATGGCTAAGGTAATGTCTTTCTAAATGCCAATAATACTTGCTTTATTCAAAAGAAACAAGAGAACGATGATGACGACTACGACTATGAGTGTGTCGATCATGATCCCGATTGTGATGATGATATGAACGACTCCGGCTTCGATACTGATGGGAATTACTTCGACTATGATGGTGATGAGAACGACTTCGACTATGATGACGATGAGAACGACTTTCTCGAGGACTAGGACTACGATGTCGATTGGATCCCCTTTCACTTTCCACTCCTCGCCGAGCACGAATAGCGGCTAGAGCACTTTCGAGTGCCATCTTGCTACTGTCCCATTCATCATCAGGTCCACCATAACTAGATACCGGCAACGGATCTTGAACTTGGGCAATCCGAGGATTCACAAATCCATTGAGTACTTGACTCGATTGTGTGGGTTGTTGAGTAGATGATGCCAAAGGGACAGTTGTGTAAGTATTGGTCTGCTGATCATACAGTGTCTTATACTGAGTCGAACCCGTCTCAAGAACAATTCCCTTGGAATCCTTTGTTGGTACTGTCTTGTAATAACCAGCAAACGCATCGACCGGATTATCTGTTGACTCATTTTTGAATCCTAGTCCCATCTCCTGTCGATGACTCTTCTCTGGAATACCTGTTGCAAGAGCACGTAGAGAAGGAGGGATTCGTTGTTCATGAGTCTGATAATACTTCATCAATTGTGTAGCAAAACCAGTATCATGTGAAGTGAAAAGTGTTATAGCAATTCCTTGAATAGATGAAGAATTCGTCACATCTCGACAAGTTCGTCCAATTCGATGAATGTATATATCAATACTATGAGGTACATCAAAGTTAATTACTAAATGAGAGAATCACATTCATCGGTACCTGTCATGATATCAGTGACATCTAATCCACGAGCTGCCACATCTGTTGCAATAACGATTCGAAGAGAACCTTTCTTGAAACGATTCATAACATCACTTCGATCATATTGGGTTTTATCACCATGCAAACAATCCAATGAAGCTGTGGTCACTAAACGGAGTGAAGACGTCAGTTCATCAGCAGCTTGTCGAGTTGATACGAAGATCAGAACTTTGCCTCGCAACTCAGCTTCAGTGATATGCTGTTTCACCCAATCAAGCTTTTGTGAATAGGACTATACGTGACTAGAATCCATTAATCTCACCTTCAGAACATATATCTCTTGTTGGATCTGCTTGTTAGCCATTCCTGTCTTGCCAACTGCCACTCGCACAGGAGATTCCATGAGATCGACAGCCATCTGAACAATACGAGGAGGAAATGTGGCTGAGAAGAGTACTAACTGAACATCAGGTCGAATAACAGAGAGAAGGGAACGGATTTGTTGTTCAAAGCCCATCGAGACCATTCGATCAGCCTCATCCAAAACCACATATGTGACGCGATTCAATGAGACATACTTCTGATTCACTAAATCAATGAAACGGCCAGGAGTACCAATAATAACATGAAAGGATTGATTGAAAAGGGTTTTCTTTTGATGCCACTCACTCTGACCACCAGTGATACAGAGGTGATTCACACCAAATCCACTGAAGAAGGATCGTACTACAGCAGAGATTTGTTCTGCTAGTTCTCGTGTAGGAACGAGAATAAGTCCGATTGGTCCATCTGTCTCCGACAAGGGTCTATGAATTCAGAGTTCATATCATACACACTTCTGAGCGAGAATCTGAAGGAGTAATGGCCACAGATAACAACATGTCTTACCACTTCCAGTAGGACTGCTTCCGATCACATTACGGCCTGATAGGATTAAGGGAAGCGCTGCAGTCTTAATTAAATGTGTCAGCCAATTCTTACCTGAATAGGAGTTGGAGAAGAGAAGTTATGCTTCTGGATCAATGCTTGTAGCTTTGCAGGGAAACCCATCTCTTTGAAATCCAAACAAGGATGGGGAGTCTTTAAATCTGCATCTGATTTGGCAGTTGCCAGATTGTGTACCTCGATTTCATGTTCCTTCTCCCAGACAACTATTTCTTCGGATTTCATTGCATCTCCATCAGGAAAGAAATCTCGTGTAAATGGTTCATATGACTCCTCTCGCTTCACAGAAGTGATAAGATTGACCTCATTCTTTTTTACTAGCATTGGATTGCCTTCTTGATCATAGACAACTATGACAATTAAACAAATTGATCAAAACAACTTCCTGTTGGATTCTTAGAATCATCTACTTGTTCTCCCTTAACAATTGCTTCATAATCAACTTCATCTCTTTCCATCACTTCATAAGCTACTGTAGAATGGACATGCGGATCTGCAATCTCCTTTTCGTCATTCATGTTCACCTCATCATCAATTCCTTTCATATAAACATCTAAAGGATCCAATTCTTCATCCTCTTGGCTTAGCATCATCATGATCCAAATACACTTACTGATATGCTGCATTGGTATTTCTTGGAGTTTCTTCTTTGACTAAATATAAATCTACGAAAAACAAACGCATTTGGTGAGTACTGTTAGTAATATCCTCCTCCTCAAAGAAATGATCTTCTTCATCATGTTCCTTATTGTTTGGAATAACCTGGCCATGTTCATCACCACCACCTAGTCATTACACTTCATCATCGTTTGTAACCAAAAATCTCAGGTTTTCCAATGATATTACGGTTGTATTTGATATAGTCTCGTTGCATCCACAATGAAAACTGTCTTATGCCATTATTAGCATTACTAAAACCAATTGCTTTCCAACAAACACACAACACTGTACAACGATTAATGACAATTGGGAACAGTGGTCCAATCTACAATTGAGACAACCATTCAACGCTACCTCCTAACATGTCCTCAAACGTCACTTCTTCGTCACGATCCCACAGAGTATTCAGTTCAGAGAAGTTGTTCTTCAAAGGAGATAGACGAAGAGGTCTTGAGCAGATTTCGGATTCTAGTTCAAAACGGAAAGAACCCTACAACAATGATCCCGAAGCATCACTTCACGTACATAAGGCCCTGAGATATTCTTTAAATGATTCTTTCTCTCCTCAAATTCTCTTGTATATACCTACAACTCATGAACACTCCATTAAGATCACATTAGTGCACTCTTCTTCCAGTGGATGGGGATCGATTCGTCGAGGCTCCTTATCAAACCCATCCCTCACTCTGTCAATCGGCCCTTTGGGCATTTCAAGAATCTTTGTGTTCTAGTTGTTATCTCATATGAATTCATTCATTACCATATTATTATCAATATTATAGAGTAGTATTTGGGAAGAAGAAAGAAACGATGCAAAAATCGGAAGTACTTATGTCATATAGAAGTACCATTATTAGTTCTGATTTTTTATTCAAATTGTTGTGAATACCAAACCCTTTTCCCAAATCTATTCTATCGTTTTAAAATCTGTTTTTATATTTGTCTATCCAATATAAGCAATAAATGTTCGGAACACAATTTATACTTGATTATCCGCGGTTGTTTAATCAAGTACAGAATTCTTATTTTGAGGGTACTCAAACTCTTTGATAGTGCATAACACTGCATTTTTGGCATGGTGATGGATAGTGAAGTGATTATTTCCTGTCTTTTCAATTGTAGGTTGGTACAACAGAAAATACAATCCAGCCAGATACAAGTCTCAAAACAGAACTTTTGGGTGAACAATCTGGAGTATCGATTATGGTGATTGTGTAAACTAGAAAGTGAGGAGCAAACCAACAGAATTCTTGTTTCATGTATTGCCAATAGCAAAGTGGTTAAGTGAGTACAACATTTCCAAGTTTCAGTATGACTTCAATGCTGGGATTACTGTGGGTGTTATGGCCATACCGCAAGTATGAACGTACTATCTTATTCAGTTCGTGTAGAGTATGGCATATGCAATGTTAGCAGGCTTGCCTCCCCAATATGGTCTGTATTGCTGTCTAGTTCCTCTTATTGTATATGGTATCCTTGGTACATGTGGTCAAGTGACAATTGGTCCATGTGCAATCAGTATCCATTCGTTCAGATAGGATGATATGTAGTCAGTATGATGTGCGGTTCTGCTCTGAGTTTTCTAAATCCAGACACTGATCTTGACGATTATGTGGGAGCAATGATGACTCTCTCCTTGTTCAGTGGGACTATTCTTCTTATATTAGGTCTGCTTCGAATGGGGTTTGTGGCTTCCATTCTCTCACAGACAGTGATCACGTCATTTACAGCTGCTTCAGCATTTAACATTGCTGCAAGTCAACTAAAACACTTTTGGGGTGTCTCAACAAACAAAGATTCGTTGTTTATGATTCTCCTTGATATCTTCTCTCCTGATTCCATCAAGCACTTCAATTGGTATGCTACCATTGTTGGCGTATCTTGTATGCTCCTTCTCTATCTAATGAAACTTGCCAATACGAAGTATCTATCCAAGTATCCTCTTCCTGTTGAGGTAAGAATAAAACTTCACTTTCAGTCTAGCTGTTTCTAATCATCTTGTGTGTTTTCATTTCATGGTATTTCAATCTTCATGATAGATGGAATCTCAAAACAATGCAAGATTATCCAGTAGTCCGAGGACTTGCTCCTATCTCACTTCCTTCAATGAAGTATCTCCACCATACGATCCCTCAGGGAATTATGATTGGTTTGGTGGCTTATGCTATCACTATTAGTATGGGAAAAACCTTTTCGACCAAAGTAATACTCGTGGAGTAAGATCATGAATAGAACAATTATCGTGTTGATGAGAATGAAGAGCTCATTGCTCTTGGGAGCTGTTCTGTAATTGGCAGTTTCTTCTCTGCCTATCCCAGTACAGGTTCTCTCAGTAGATCTTCACTCATTAACAATATGGGATCAAAGACTCCAGTCAATACCCTTATCACTCCTCTTGTTATTGCCTTCTGTTTGTTCTGTTTGATGGATTGTATTAAATTCATACCTAACGCTTGTCTGGCTGCTATTGTCATTGTCAATCTGTTCTCTCTCTTCAAACGTGTACATTCTTCTATTCTCTTTGATGTAGTTTGGTGAACTCAGGTCACTCTGGAAGACTATGAAAGAGGATTTCTGGACATTTGTGGTATGTGCATTGGTGACAATGATCGTTGGTACCCAGGTTGGTCTTCTTACAGGTATCGTTATGTCCTTTGTGACAATGATGATCGGTCGTTTTATACAGAGAAGTAGCGTTAAGTCATGGATCTTAGGGATAGAGATGGAAACTGAAGATATTGTTCCCATATCAGTCGTCAGTGATGTAACTGTCATTGATGCAAAACAGAGTGTGGATTATTTGAGTAGTGGAGTGATTGAGCACAAAGTCGAGAATGCTTTACATGTGAGTATGAATGATGAGACTCAAATATAGACGAAAGGTATAGAACGATGCGTTATTGACCTTCGATCTGTCAAATATATCGATGCCACTGGAGTTGAAACTCTTTCGGTAATTGATATGGATATTTGTAAGTCTTAGATTCTCATAAATAAGTTCAATACAGAGACTAAACGTCTCTGTCTGCTTGTTGAGAATGATTATATCGCACAAAGAGCAGAATCACTTGGTTCTTCTCTATCCAAAACAATTAGTTTCGAGCAAGTATCGTTTAATAATGTACGTGATTTGCAGAAAAAGGATGCTCAAGTTCAAATTAGTATACAGTGATCCTTGTTTGTTACAATCCATTTGATGTTTTCTCTAATTCGTTTGGTAAGCAGGTATATGAGAGTAGTGGATCCTAATAAGCAGAAGTACACCTTCATATGCTCGATGTTTCTCGGAAGCAGCTGCTCCTTTTGTTGGAAGTAATCACCCACGGAGAAGTGTGCTCTATATGCCTGGATCGAATGCAAGAGCCATGGAGAAAGGAAAATCGCTTCCTGCTGATAGTCTTATTCTAGATCTCGAAGATGCTGTAGCAATCAACAAGAAAGTACGTGAAAGTGCGAGAAATCATTTACAGGAAGAGGCTCGAAAGATGGTTGCAGATCAAGTCCGTAAAGGAGGCTATGGACTTCGAGAAATCTGTGTTCGAGTCAATAGTCTAGATACTCCTTGGGGTGAGGATGACGTTCGTCTTATTGCTACTTGCGGTTGCAATGCTATTGCCCTTCCAAAAGTGGAGAGAGCAGATCAAGTATATTCATTTAGGATGGATAACAGATAGATTTTGAAGGTTGATAAGATCCTTCGTGAGAGTGGAGCAGATCCAAAAACTGTAGGATTGACTCATAGCATCGAAAATAGGAAATTTGGAGTCTAATTGAGACACCTCGTGGCATTCTGAATGCTGACGAGATTTGTGGCTGTCTCCCTCGAAATACATGTATTATTATGGGTACAAGCGATCTGTCGAAGGAATTGAATGTAACAACACGTCGTGCTCTGCAAACATCCTTGCAGTTGGTGGTTCTGGCAGCAAAAAAGTACAGCAAGGGTAAGAACTATGGAGAGGCTGTAAAGGTAGTTGTTCTGGATGGAGTATATCTGAATGTAAAAGATCTTGTTGGATTTGAAAAGGAATGCATTGAAGTTTTCATCTCAATTAGTGGATAATCTATAGGGAAAGGAATTTGGATTTGATGGAAAGACTCTGATCCATCCTTCAACTATAGAAATTACCAACAAGGTATTTGCTCCTTCAGAGCAGGAAGTAGAGGATGCCAAGAATATCATTTCTCTATTCCATGAAGCTGAACAATCTGGAAAGTGAGAGTTTTGTGGGGTGTTTGAGGAGTGTAGGGGAGTTGTGACATACAAAGGAAAGCTGGTTGAGAACCTTCATGTGGTAATGGCTGAGAAGATTGTTCAACAGCATGAGTTGATTGAGAAGATGAAGTAAATAGATCAGATTTGTTTGTTTCAAAATTCTTGGTCTTTTGAAATACTCCTTGTTTAATCATTTCCTTTCTGTCTATGTTTCGATTGGTTGCCCCTCGACTTTTCCAGTTTGCCGTTCGACCATTGGTTTCTAGTTATCGTTTGACAATACCTGTTGCCTTCTTTTCTAATGGGAGTATAATTTCTCTTTTGCACTAATAGATAGAGAAGCGAAGTGCTGCTACCACCAAATCAAAAAGTCAGAAACCAGTTTCTTCGAAAAGTAAGTATTCATGAAGTAGTTTCATTCTAGAAACTACAAAGAAGTATACAAAGCAGGATGTTGCTGCTTTACTAAAGGATATTGACATCACATCACAAGAGATGTCAGAAACTGAGGCAAAGAAACTCCAAGAGTTGGATAAGATCCTTTCTGAGAGTCCTGAACTGAAGAACATGTCTATGGAAGAAATCATCGGAATGCTAAATCTGTCAGAGGAGGACAATAATATGCTAAAATCTCAAATAGCTGATATCATGAAGAGTGGAAGCATCAATTCTATGAATCAAGATTTATCGAAACAGTTCCCAGGAATCGATCCAGTCATTCAGAACATTATGAAGGAGATGGAAAAGGAATTTGATAAGACTCCCGGCTTGAGATCGGAGTTTCAGTCGTGGATGAACATGATCCAAAGGGAGTTAGGTCCGAATCTCGAGAAGGCTGACGGGATGACAGAGGAGGAAATTAATCGAATCTCATTACCTCCTCCAAGACTTCGAGAGGTGATGGATCGTTTGATTCCAGACCCAAATACGTTCAACACCATGAATTTTGGTGATGGGATGAATCTAGATATGGGTCAGAATAATGGAGGAATGAGAATCGAATTTAATAAGAAGTTTGAGGAAAAGGATGAGAATGGTCAGCCTATCGCTGTTGAAGAGATTAGGGTGAAGAAGTAGCATTCTTGTATTTTGTTGCAAACATATTTTACTCCACTTTTATCCGTTTATCCTTTGGAGTGACTTCTCCCTCCCGTTTCCGTTCACTTCGATCAATCATCTCCTCGGTTAACTGGAATGATACCAGTGTCATCATCTTTTTTGGCGCAACATCACGTACGAGTCGTCCTTCTGTCAATTCCGATTTCAACGAAGCATGCAGGATTCCTTCCAATCTCTATACATCAAACATCCTTTTCATATCAGACCTGAATTGAATCCTCCACTGGATCTTCACTACTGCTAAACATATAGCAATGAACTCTAGGAAGAGGATGAGAGTATTGCTATGTGATTAATCATCTCCTCGACATACAGAAAAACACTTTCGGAATACGTCGCAGAAAAGTTCGGCCGAAACGGGAAGATTCATGATAATCTGAGTAATCGGTACATTTTCACCTGCAATTTGACTGATAAAGTCACGAGCATCTAAATTATAGGTTGTGACATGCTTTTCCAGCTTATTCAACTTGAGATTCTCATTGAGGTAATAGAAACAGCGAGGATTCAAATCATTTCCGTAAACACGGCATCCCTTCTTTGCTGCAGGGAGAACAAAAGGACCAATCCCACAGAACATATCAGCAACAATATCATTCTTTGTGAATGATTGAACAAGACGTGAATGTTCTTGTTGTAAACGCGAATTCCAATAGACTTCACGATAATCAAATTTGAAAATGCAATTCTCTTCCTTGAGAGAAACCAAGGTATTATCTTCACCAGCAATCACCTCCATGTCAAATGTACGGAAAACTGTATCAATCTTTCCCACCTTATTCACGACAGTTTTGCAAGTCGGGATCTTATCTAAGAGCACTTGACCGATAACATATTTGTACGGAAGAAGTTCATCACGGAGATTTAGATGAATCAAGTGTCCCACTTGCTCAAACGCCGCTGGAATCTCAACACCCTTTGGAAGAATACGTTCAAGAACTTCTCCAGCAGTAAAATAGTCATAGGTCAACTTTACTGAATGAGGAATCACCTCGACATCCTCCTGAGACTTTATCCACTTTACCAGATCCTCAGGCATTCCATCCAAATTCGTATTCGTTACTGTAGTCTTCAATAACATAATTCTTTTCGTCTTGTCCTCCTTATCGGCAACAATGGAACTCATTCTCGGTTTTAACAACAGAAAGGAACCAAGACGAATCCTACAAATCATATGTGAACCAAAATTCCACCTAAACTCTTGGCAACGCCTACTAGGAACCCGCAGTGCCATGAGATTCAGCTGTTCATTGAAAACCGATTTATCGAGTTGTTTGAATTGTTCTTCTGCCATTCTATTGAAACCATCTATTTGACAATACCCGCGGGACTTTAACTTTAGAAGATAACAGAATAGAAGAGTAGTTGCTTATCCTTGGATCTGTAATGATTTGGATATTGTATCTTATGTATGTATTGAACAAATGAAGGTGACTTTGTAGTTTACTTCTCTTCGTGACCCAAGGTTATTTCTGGGAAGAAGGACAAACCCAGGAAGATCGGAAAGTATTTCAACCGTCCTATTCTGTTGCATTATGGGGTACTCGTAAGACCTAACATGAAACAGTAATGATTAGCTGTAAGTGTCAAGGATGCTGAGTTGCTCTATGGGTATATTCTATTCAACTATAAAGATGTATCTGGTTTAGATAATTCAGTCCGAAAGGCACTCAAAGAAGTGTGGAAACGGATTTGTGGAAATGAGGAAACATTACAGGGAAAGAGATGTACACAAAGGAGGCGAATCACACCGTAGTATCATCTCCATGGTCAAAAATGAGTCTTGACAACATTCAAGTAACGTTTTCCAGGTATTTGAATAGAAAAGGATATGAGATATAGAGTCATCGAATTGAGATACACAACAGATGGGCGTCACTGGAAGCAGATGCATTTACTCGGATCCAAGGAGGTACGGAATGTCGTTATGGGAACCAACTATTTCATTCAATTCTTGGCTCCAGATAATAATAGTACTTGCTAGCATAATACCTCATATCTAGATCAAATATTGATTCACAATGTGACAATATCTCAAGATCGAGATAATCGTTACTATCTCTTCCATCATTCCTTTATTCCTTCAGGTAGAGGGATCTAGAAATATACTCATCCTTAGGAAATCATAGAGCGTATTTAGGTGAATTATCCTTCTTCACTACAATCGATCGTTTCACTCAGCAGACAATCATCGTATCCATGATTCTACCTCTTTTCCTCTAGAATCGTCACCTCCGTATTGTCTCTTACAATGCTTGGAACACTATGCCAGCTACCTGGTTCATTACAGGTAAACCTCGCTTTGAGTGGTATTACAAGCGAATGGTCCTAATGACTGAATATATCCAAGAGGTCTCTCCAGATGTGATTGTACTACAAGAAATCCGATATGATGAGACTCTGGGTGACAGTGCACATCGTTTCCAGTTGAGTCATATTGCTGACCTGTTACCTGGTTATCAGTATGTATATCAAGTGAGTATACTTAAATCCATTGAGATATAGCCTGCGAACATGTATGTGGAACATGGAGCTCGTGTAGAAGAAGGAGTCGCCATTTTCTCTCGATTCCCTATAACTCATCAAGACTATCTAATTCTGAGTCGTGATTATCTTGATAAACAGGATGATCATCAACGTGTAGTCCTTCATGCTACCATCCAAGTGCCTTATCTTGGTCCTATTCAGGTTTATGGAACTCATCTCTCTTTGTCTGAAAAAGCTAGAGATCGTACTGTTCCTGAACTCTCTGACTTCATTGATAAAAATGGAAAGACAGGATTCAGTGTGTTTTGTGGTGACTTGAATGCTGAGCCTGATTCTCGAGCCATTCAATATTTGATCGTAAACATGATTCTTCGTGCTCACTTCTAGGGAAAAGGAACATTAGATGAAAGAGAAACAGATTATCATGATGCTTTCCTTCAGATTCATCCTGAACCCAAGCCGCGTTCACCAAGGAAGGGTGCGAGGTGGAATGCTCTCACATTCCCTACGGATAATCCTGTGAAGCGAATTGATTATATCATATACAAGCAGGGATCTGGAGTCCATGTGAATGTGTACAATTCCCAGCTGATTGGACAGAAACCGTTAAAGGGGACGGAGACTACGGATTTGAAGGCAGGAATGATGTCGAAAGGAAGTGCACTGTATGCAAGTGATCATCGGGGTGTCTTTGCAGATTTTGTTTTTAGTTAGCTTTTCAGTTTTTGTTAAGTAATACAGGAGTTGTTGATATGATAAAAGGAGTCTACTTGTGGTCAATGACTTCATACAAACAGTTATTCTATAATGAGAAGACAAGTTGGAGGTATTCCTAAGACTCTTGCCATTCAGATGGAGGAAGGGAATTATTATGAAGCACTCCAGTTGTATCGTACATTACAGTCTCGGTACTGGTTCTTGGTCATTCAAACTAATTGGTAGCTATGAAGCTTCTGGGAAGTATAAGGAGTCGGATGAATTGACATTTGATGGAATTGTGAATATGAATAAATATGGTCAGGTAGCTATTGTTATTCGTTTCCTCTTATCATGTAGACTATTTCAGCATATGATTTGGGCACGGTCTATATCACATCTATCAAAACTCGGAAATCTCCCTTTTCTACAGAAATTGCAGGTATACATTTCTTAGTATATTCAATCTAGATCGGTTAATTGAGATTCTAAGATCATTTCCACAAGGAGAAGAGAAGGAAAAGCTGATTAACGCATTCACACAGTATTTTTCCATTGTTATATTCATGATAGATGGTGTCATACTACTGGAAATGCTCTGGTTGGATATCCTGCCCTGAATAAGTATGCTGCTCATTACTACTGGGATAAGAGTAATATCAATGCATTGAATTGACCTAAAGAAGACTATCCTCATGCAAGTGATTTTTTCTTGATTAGCGAAGACATGGAGGAATATGCCAAGATGATTCTGGAATGGTCCGAAAAGGGGTATGCAAGTGAGATCGATCTTTTCGTCACGCGGCCAATTCTTTGGTTGGCTGAAAAAAAGAATCTTCGAGATGCCAATCTGTTATTCACGGCTGTAAAGACGCTAAAGAAAAATGACCAAGAATTTGGAAAGCTTCCTCTTATCCATTTCTGTGATTTCCTTCTTCAGACCTTGATGGTGCGTTGTTATCAAGATTCTTTAGAATAGAGAGACGCAGCTCCTTTATTCAACCTACTCAAAGAGAAATATGATTCTGAGTTGAGGAGAGATCCAGAGCTATCGAAGGTAGGGGTGAATCTTAGATTTAATGCGAAGATGGTAACAGAGATTGCCAAAGTGTACTTTAACATCTATTCCAAGAACGATATGTTCAGTAATATGTTAAAGATGTTCGCTGGTATGTGAGTCATTTGTTTGTTGCTTGAATCCTTTCTTTTGACGGAGCGATTGTTGAAATCCTTTCCAGTCATGAACGAAGTTGTGAAGCGTCTCTATGTCAATACCACTATGCTCGCACCGATGGTTCGAATGGTAAGGTTGCTATGCCTTTATAATGTTATTACTTACGTTTACATAGAATAGTTACCCATTCCGCAAACTGTGTCGTCAGCGAGGATGTCAAACAGTCTTTTCGGAAGAAATTGTGGCAATGAAACTTGCAACATGCGAAAGGAGAGTAAATTGTAAGTCATAAGGAAGACTAATCCCATAGCTGTCTTAGGAACAATTGAATTCTATGATAAGAAAAACGACCTTGTCTTTCAAACAACAAAAGAAGAAAAGGAACATTTGGTTCTTCAATTGGGTGTGCCAACAGGAACTATCGCTGTCGAAGCTGCAAAAGTTGTGTAGGAAGATGGTAATAATAATATTTGTAGTGAAAACGATGTTTCGGCTATAGATATCAATATGGGATGTCCAAAGCAATTCTCGCTACAAGGAAACATGGGATCAGCACTTCTAAAAACTCCGGATGTGGCTTGTGAAGTATCTTCATAGAAAGTGAATAATGGACAGATTGTTAAGACCCTCTCCTCCTCCATTTCACTTCCAGTATCATGCAAAATCCGTTTACTCGATGGACCAATTGAGAACACTGTACTATAACGAATGGAAGCTAAGAAGTAGATTTCATTTATGAAGTCTTTAGTTGATTCTGGAGCGTGTGCTATTACACTTCATCTGCGGTATACAGATGATCGTCCACGTGTTCCCTGTCATTCAGAATTCTTTCCAATCGTTCAACGTGCAATGAAGGAATATGCTCCAAATGTCCCTATCTGTTACAATGGAGACATTTTCAGTTATGAAGATGTCTGTAAGCTACGGAAGAAGTATCCTGGAACAGGATTGATGATTGGTCGCGGAGCAATTCTGGATATGGGTGTGTTCGATGGGACAAGTGTTACATATGAAGATACAAATCGTGAGTTTACTCGATTGTCTGCCAAATACAACAATTGTTTTGCTAATGTGAAGTATACTGCATTCCGAATTATTACAGAAGGTCAGCATCAAACAGAACCGAATTCTGAGATCGTTCACAATGCTCATAGCTGGGAATCGCTGGCATCAGTATATGGAATTGATAAAGAGTGTGTAACAATGTTGGAAGAGCTGAAAGAAAAAGGTCTGGAGGTTGATGACAACATCCGAATAACTGATACTGGAACCCATCGAAAGAGCAAGAAACGAGGATCCAAAAATGAAAATGGACCTTCAGAGGAAAAGAAGATGTGTGCAGAAGAAGATTGATTTCCCTCCAATCACGAGTCTGTTTAAGATATCGTTCTCAATGTCGTTTTTTAATAAGTACACAATTTCCGTTCAGTTAGTGTATAGAAAAGACGAAACACCGAAGGGATTCCGATTCAACTTCTCGGTAGACTCACGGTCTACTAATAGTATGAATGTGATGGATATCTAGCATTTAGAACACATTCCTATTAGTGGAAGGACATCATTTCTGAAACAACAAGAATCATCCCTGGTCATCAATAATGCTCATTCGGTGAAAGTAACCGTACCTGAGAAGAGGGTTCGAGTTGAAAAACCAGCCACTATACAGCAAGAAATGCCTCCACCACCTCCAGTTCAACCAACTCCCGAGCCCATGAATCCGTTGCCTACTTCTTCTGCACCATTGACAACCTCTTCCGCTTCCTTGATAACGACGATTCAAGGAGAAGTTGAGCAGAAGCTTGAACAGCAAAAGAAGGAGAATCGAGACGTGATGGAAACAGTGACAGTAAGATTCAATGGATGAAATAGAACTAGGATCAACAAGCAACTCCATCACCAGAACAGCAACAACAAAACGAACATTTTGATGCAACAGTATCTGATATGTGACAGATCCCAAGTTCGTTGATGAGTAGACGTTGTTTCTCGTTGACCTGGACAGATTACTGTAATGAAACAATTGAAAAACTGCTTGATGTGGATGTAGAATTGTCATGTCTTGAAAACCGTCTACTCTTCTGCTACGATAACACTCTTGAAAAGCGAATCAGAGAGTTCCAAAAACAATTCGACATGACAACTCTTCAGAACCTCACAGAATCGCATACAGAAGTCGGGTCGAGTTGAAATTGATAATCTGTTTCTTGACAGAAGATTAATAGTGTTACAAAAAGGGCTATTTGAAATACTTGCATAGCTGTCGTTGTGGATCTTGCATAAAATTCTGGTCGCATAGGAATTAACAGAGTGGAAACGGGAACATGCAACTCTGCGATCTTGATGACTTGTATCGCAAGTTTGAAGTTGTGAAAATGCTTCGAATTGGCAATACAGAAAAACCACATTTTAATTATTCTGATGGGCTTAGTGTTCCTGAATCTGAGTACAACAATCAATTTGACCTGATTCATAGAGGGGATGTATTGTATGAAAGATCTAAATTCGATATGGATGAAAAGACTCCTGAAAAGGCACCAGCTGTGGTTCCTTCAAATACCAATCCATCGGAACCTATTACAGAGTCGAATCCTAAATCTACAATGAGATCTGTATCTTCTGTATGACATTAGCGGTTGCCTGAATTGTAGGGTACGCAAACAGCCCAACAGGTGAATAGAAGAGAAAGTACAGAAACAGTAAGTGAGAATACGGTACAAGAAGGGCAGCAATACCCAGATTTCAACGATGACAACTTTGTGTATAATTTTGTGTATCGTTTCAGTCTAGAGGTCCTTTGTCAAAGTGTTTGGAAGAGGAAGACGAGTTTCTTTGTGATGATAGTAATTATGTACCAAATAGTTCAACTTTTCGTGTTAAAGTTTATCTTCCGAATAGTCACCCTCTTCTGATCGTCCTAAAGAAAGATGCCACAGTTCAAGATGCCATCGAAAAGACGATTCGCAAATCAAATGCTTTGACATCGCTCTTCCAGAAGAAGTGCAAAGAGCTGAAGGAAGAAGCAGAGAAGGCAGCAGCCGAGAAAAATGAGACCGAGCAAGAAGTGCTAGCAACTTCACCTCCATTAGACATGTCAGAATTTGATTCTACCAAAGGAGATGGTCCTCAGCATCATGATAGTCTTGATGGTCTGACTGACTTCTTGGAATCATCGAATATGGAGACTTCCCGTCGTCGGAGTCTACTTAATGAGGAGATTGTAGCAAGCAAACGTTTTGATAACATCATCGGATCCAAAGCAATGACTCTCCTTACAGATGGTATGGCATATGAACTACGAATGGAGATTGCTGATGGTGAATGTGATATGGATTTTCCTGGTGAAGCAATTGAATAAGAACTAATGCATAGCACTTGAACGAGGAGGAATTGTAGCGAACTTCATGGACGATGAATCTCAAGGGTTCTGTCTTGTATCTGTTCCTGATTATCAGCCTCGAAGTATACAATGAATTTGTATCTCACAAGTAGCTATTTCTCCTCTTCAAACAGAGGAGAAACTTCATATTCGCTTAATGTTTGAAGAGCGTACTTTTACAGTGGAGATGGATGCTACTTCCACTTGTCGTCAGCTTCTGAACAAAGCATGTCATATGTTATATCCAGGCAGAGTAATTCATTTTATTCATATCCATATCTAGGTCTATGAGCTCACTGTGGGACCTGAAGACAAGGAACGATTAAAGATGATTAGTGATGTGGTAAATGAGTGTGTTCGGTTATGTGATATTGATGTGACTTCATTCCGAATTCGGTTAAGTCAGTTCTGATTAAGTAATTTAGGAATAGAGAAATTCTATGATGGACCAAAAGTGGTTCCTTGTCCATCATACAATTACAATACTAGTAATAATGCATTGGATGATACTATCGATCAAACTTCATATCTTTTCACGAATTTTGAGGCTGGAAAGTATAAGACATGGATTGTTACAAAGATTACGAGCAAGCAAAAACTAAGGAAACGTATCTTCACGATCGATCATGATGAAGTCCTTATTACTCATATGAGCCCGTTTTATTGTTGTTCAAGATGTTCAGCAAGATCGTTAACGTATATTGATATTGCCAGTATTGAGTCTATTGTGATGGAGAGAGATCCTCCATTTTCGTTCACTATTAAGTATCTTGAAGACTATTATTCCGATGATGAAGACGATGGAACTGGTATTGAAAGTATGTATGGAGTCATCTTGTTATGTAGGTACGTTGGTGGAATTGAAGTTCATTGCGGCAAGTGACTCTGATTGCTGGGAAATTGTAAACCGTATTGACCATCTGATTCGGAATTCCCATTAAGAGAGGTATTCTTTTCTGTATCATGTAATACCCCCTGTTTCTTGAATCCAATAATAATCCTTTTTTTTCTCGAGTTCTCTATTATCTCTTTTCAGAATGCCTGTACCTGTTTCTACAAGTATCTCTTAAGTATTTTGTAAATTATGTTATTAGAAAGAAGAAAAAGACGTAATCCGCTGGAAAGAGTAATCCTCTTGTTTCTTCTGATTTTCTTCATCTTTATTCTCTTTGGACTCCTCGTGCTCGTGTATGTCGTATTCTTTTCCAATATCCAGCCCTCTAATCCAAGTTCCCAGTACATTCCCTATTATTATCGTAATCACCTAGATACTTATCTTCAACTCTTGTTCCTAAAAATACCAAAGAGATTCGTACCAGTCTATCGTCGTTTCCCTCGTAATTCCGTTTCTGCTGGTTTTATGTTTAGATATGGTGTTTCATTCGATGGAAGTCATTACTATAGTTTGAATTTCATGCCAGATATGTACTCACAAACAGTATTGTGTAAGGTTAGTTGTAAGAACTAGATTGCATTCTGGATTCGAATGAAGGACTTAAGAACTCCGGGACGTCGTACAGTGTTATCAACCCACGATAATCTCTGTTCAAGACAAGATGAGACAACAGTCAATGGTTATGCCTTTGTGCTTGAAGTCCTTGACAATAAACAAATGTTTGATTGCTAAGATGGTATAATGAGTAGTCGTCTCCATGTCATTTATCGAAGTAAGCACAATGACTGTGCTGATTTAGTTGTTGAAGTATTTGAATCGTAATATCACAATATGGGGATTAGGAATAGAGTGAACAGATGGACTCATATAACGGTTGTATTTAACAATCTGAGTCAAGGAACAGGTTTAAGTCTCTATAAAACAGAAATATCCGTGTATATAAATGGCATCTTCCAAGATCGAACAATCTCCTCTCGTTACATTCAAGTAGAAATATAAGAATTCATTTATATGTAGAATAGTCAGAAATTGCTAGTTGGAAGTGATATTTTTGGTAGCAATGCGTTCCTGGGTGATATTGCCTCAGTGGCTGTAAGTCTTCTCATTTGTACTGACCACTAGATCTTCAGTACGGCCATCAATGATTCAATTATTCAGAAACTGAGTGCTGCTCAAGCTGTACCTCATACTTCTCTGGAGTCATTGCTATTTGTGATCCAGTTGCGTCGCGAGTTGGTCACAGTACTGAGTGCCACTTCTCGTGAGGTCATTAGTGCCCATGAGGTCGTGAAGAACGAGCTGACAGAATTGTTGGAGAGGGAGCAGGTAATGATGAAGTGGTCGAATAATGAACAGACTCGATCCAATCGGTTGTCAACAAGTGGAGAGAGAGAACTGAACGAAGAGGAGGAACGAGAACGGGCTGAGGAAGAGAGAGAAATCGAGGCACGATTAGAGAAACAACGAGCGAGACATGCTCCCAAAGAGAAGAAACAAGTGGATCCAATCCCAGTAATTGAGAAGAAGCAAGATCTTGACGGAAATACACTCGTTTTCTTCGATACCAGTAAGACTGAAGGATGATTGTGATTCAGGTGTGGGACAAGGTAAAGGCCGCTTACGAGAGAACATGAACCCTCTCCAGCTCTTTGAGAGATCCTTATTACAAAAGGATCCTGTTTACCTCCGTGGTGGTTCATATCACTTCTCTGTTCCCAGAGACAGTGGAGTTGCTTGGATAGAAATGTGGAACCAACGTAAAGAAGAAGTAGTGAAAGCAATGAGACACTTCTGGAAAGGGTATGAAAGAAGTCTGGTATAGACTATAGATACTCCCAGTATGCTTGGGGTCACGATGAGTTGATGCCTATCTCGGAGAGTTATGTTGACACGAAAGGTCATATGGGGATGACGTTGATTGATTCATTGGATACCTTATGGTTGATGGGACTCAAAGAAGAGTTTACTGAAGGTGTTGAATGGATTGTTCAATCCTTTCAATTAGAATCAACGAATTTGGTATCGATTCATGAATTAGGAACTCGAGTTCTTGGTGGTCTTCTCTCAGCATATGAGTTAAGCAAGAATGAGATATTACTAATTAAATGTATGAAAGTCGGTGATCTGATTCTATCGGCTTTTGACAAAGACAATTTATTCCCATCTGTATCCTGAATATTCCTATTTTGATTCTTAGCCAATGATTGCTCCAGGTACCAAACAAACAGATCAGAGTACAGAAATCTCTCTTACAGACATAGGATCTCTGATTGTTGAAATGCGACATCTCTCACGAGTGACTCATGATTCTCAGTATGCTGATCGAATGGATTCTATCCTTCTATCTCTCTCGAGACTTCCAACCTTTGATGGTCTTTTCCCTGATAGCATATCCTTTTCAATCAACACTCTTGTAGTACTTTGACTTCACTTCCTTCGTTCAGATGGAAGAGTTACGAATCCTCAATACTCCTTCACTGAGAAGTCAGGACACTTCTATTCAAGTCTTGTTAGAGCCTTCCTTCAGAGTGGTAGAGCAGATCCTGTGGGTTTGTATTTCAAAGTTGATTCGATAGAAATTGAAGAAGATGATTGATCAAGTGATGCAAGGATTTGACAAGCAGTTACTTCGTACAAGTTACAATGATGGATTTGCAATTGTGGGCTTGATTCGTAATACACAATTTCAACCTAGAATGCAACAGTATTCATGTTCTCTAGCAAGTCTATTCATTCATATTCTCTGAGGTATAGGCTTGTATGCCATTCTCAGTCATCTCTCTCCTTCAGCAAAGAACAGTGATGCTAATATGAGGAGAGCGAGATCTTTGGGATACACTTGTTACCAAATGTTTAAGCGCACAGCAAGTGGTCTGGCTGCTGAGGAAACCACATTCTCAGAAACAAGAGATTTCGTTACTATGGATGGAGGAAGAGAATTTAAGTTGAGACCTGAAGTTCTTGAAGCCTTCTACTTCTTGCATGAAACTACCAAAGATCCAATCTATGTGTAGGAATGATATTGGGATATGACTAGTAGAGAGTGGGCATGGGATATATTCAAGACAATAGATGCAAAATGCAGAACTGATTCGGGATTTGCCCACTATCCCGATGTTGAAAGAAAAACTGTGAACAAATTAGTTGATAAGGTCCATAGTTACTTTACTGCAGGAACTATGAAATACTTCTATCTGCTGATTAATCCTGAAAGTCTTGTCAACCTTGATAAGACAATTCTAACAACTGGAGCTCATTTGCTTCCCATTTTTGAGAACTAAGCGTATTAAGTGATTTTTGTGACCGAATTTATTTATTCTCGTGACTATTTGTTTGTTATTCATGTGAGGGACGTGATTCCGAAACCCCGTTTAAAATGATTCAACACCAATGATTGGTGGATCGATAATGGAAATTGACACCTTTTTTGCACTTCGGTTTCAACCAAAGAATCTTTCCAATCTGTAATTTTCTCTGGTACTATGGCTCATACGATTGCTGCTGTTCAGGGTATCTGCTTCTCGAGTGTTGTAACCGTCTAGGCTCTACTCAGTCGCTCTTCAAGATTGAACGAGCTCTTCTCTCTGTCTCCGATAAGACGGGACTTGTGGATCTTGCAAAGTTCCTTGAAGCCAATGGCGTCGAGATTCTCTCTACTGGAGGCACTGCCAAGGCAATGAGAGATGCTGGAATCAAGGTTATGGATGTTTCCGAGTACACTGGTGCTCCCGAAATGATGGATGGACGAGTAAAGACTCTTCATCCAAAGGTACACGAACTGTTGGTTTGTGAAGTTTTAGGTCCATGGAGGTCTTTTAGCTGTTCGTGGAAATCCCAAGCATGAACAAGATATGATTGATAATGATATCAAGAAGATCGACCTTGTCGTTTTGAATTTGTATGCTTTTGAAGATACCGTTGCCAAGGGATATGGATTTGAGACTTGTATTGAAAATATCGATATCGGTGGTCCTTCCATGCTGCGTTCTTCTGCAAAGAATCATGCAGCTGTTTGCATATGCTCTTCTCCTAATCAGTATGCTGCTTTGATGGAAGAGGTAATTCTTTACATAGTCTTATAGGGTAGATGAAGACGCATGATGGATGTACCACGATCGAACTTCGTCGTCGTTTTGCTGCTGAGGCGTTTGCTCTCTCTGCCAAGTACGATGCAGCTATCAGCAGTTGGTTTGCCAAGCAACTGAATCCGGAGCAGAAGACAGATGTGATTGTAACTCGTCCTTATCTTCCTGTGCGTGAGCTGAAGTATGGAGTCAATCCTCACCAGAAGCCTGCTGGTCTGTATCGTCATATCAATTGTGATCTCCCATTCGACGTTGTTTTTGGTAACCCTGGTTACATTAATCTTTGTGATGCTCTCAACTCCTGGATGCTAGTGAAGGAGGCTCGTCAGGCTCTGGGTGTGGTGGCCGCTGCTTCCTTCAAGCACGTCTCTCCTGCCGGTGCTGCTATTGCTGTACCCCTGACGGAGGTTGAATGCAAGGCCTATGAAGTTGCTGATCCAAACATCAGTGGAGCTGCCTTGGCATATCTGCGTGCTCGTAACGCTGATCCTATGTCCTCATTCGGTGATTTTGCTGCAATCAGTGATATTGTTGATGTGACTGCTGCCAAGTTTATCTCCACTTGCATCTCTGACGGTATTATTGCTGCTGGATACACAGAGGAAGCTCTGGAGATTCTGAAGAAGAAGAAGAATGGAGCCTTCATCATCCTCCAAGGAAAGACAGATTTCAAGATGCCTGAGATGGAGTATCGTGAACTTCATGGAGCTATTCTGGCACAACGACATAATGATGTGATTCCTTCTCGTGAGCAAATGACGAATGTGGTCACGGAGAATAAGGATATTCCTGAGTCTGCAATGAACGATATGATTCTGGGTAACATCTGTCTGAAGTACACACAGTCCAACTCTGTTGGTTATGCTCTCAACGGTCAGATGATAGGTGTAGGTGCTGGCCAGCAGTCTCGTATTGATTGTGTGAAGCTGGCTGCTCGTAAGGCTTCGCTCTGGTATCTCCGTCAACATCCCAAGGTTCTGGGTCTCCAGTTCAAGAAGGGAGTCAAGAAGCAGGATCGTGTGAATGCTCGTGTGCGTTACATTGAGGGAGACTTCACAGAGGTGGAGTATGAGCAGTGGAAGCAATTGTTTGAAGTGGTACCTGAGCCTTTGACAGCAGAGGAGAAGGAGGCTTTTGTGAAGACGATGAAGGATGTGTCTCTGTGTTCAGACGCTTTCTTCCCATTCCGTGATAACATTGATCAGGCTTCGAAGTATGGAGTCAAGTATATTGCTCAGCCTGGTGGTTCCATTCAGGATGCTGGTGTTACTGCAGCTGCTGATTCGTATGGAATGGTTATGGTCCATACTGGACTTCGTCTGTTCCATCATTAAGTTACTTTACTCATTTGTTTGTTGTATTAACAATTAACTATGCGATTCTAATGATTGATTGTTCTCAAACAGTTGAATTGAGAAGAACAGCTAAAGAGAATGGTAAAGGTTCAGGGATTGTTATGCCACAAATACAC